>NW_012119598.1:851113-890711 GCF_000951035.1 Colobus angolensis palliatus
AAAAAAAAAAAAAAGTGTTAGAAATCGTAGAAATTAAACAAGTCTGGACAATGGGTTTTCTGCAAAGGTAAAAGATCTAGAAAAAAACCCAAAAAACAAAAGAAGCAATAGACCCTGCTTAGTAACACAATGCTCTTTGTTCGAAAGTCTGCACAGATGCTCATTACACCCATATCCGGTCCCATCTAGAGCCCTAGTGAAATGGACAGTGTCATACAGTAGCAGAGAGGGGCAATTGGACCACTACCTGCCATGATTGGTATGCATGGGTTTATCAAAGAAACATGCTATTTAATAATACATTATTACTGTATACATGTTACCTGTTTTCAAAGAGATACGATTCTGTTAAGTTTAGCTCACGGTGCAACCACACAGAACAGTGAGTAATCTTCCTTAGCTGACTGAGCAAGATTTCCCTCTTAGAACTGTGCGGGGTCACGGGTCAGCTGTGAATATAATGATTTCAGGGTGATGGAGTGCGAAATACGCCCTCTTTCACTTAGTAATGATTTCCAGGAACACATTTTAATAGCTTGGGCTAACAAGCCAGTAAACAGATCCTGCGCATGCTTGAAACAAGTGGCTTTGACAGCCTTGCTTCTAGAGAATTAAGGCCCCACAGAGCTGGTGGGCTGAAACAACTCTGATACATAGAAAGGCAGGTTGAGAGGCAGAGTTCACGTCACAGTCCTGTCTTTTATTTATTTATTAATTTTTAATTTTTTTAAATTTTTTTGAGACAGAGTCTCACTCTGTCACCTAGGCTGGAATGCAGTGGTGCACTGCATTCTTGGCTCACTACAAGCCTCTGCCTCCCGGGTTGAAGCGATTCTCTGCCTCAGCCTCCCAAATAGCTGGGATTACAGATGTGTGCCACCATGCCTGGTTAGTTTTTGTATTTTTAGTAGAGATGGGGTTTCATCATGATGGCCAGGCTGGTCTTGAACTCCTGCCTTCAAGTGATCCGCCCGCCTCAGCCTCCCAAAGTGTTGGGATTACAGGCGTGAACCACCACCCCTGGCCACAATCCTGTCTTTTAGATAACTTGTATTACTGCCTGTGCCTGCCTTCACTCATCTATTTATAGAATGGGGCATTAGAGCCAGCCCTCTGTGGGTTCTGCATTTCTGGACTTGACCAACCACAGATCAAAACTCTTTGGAAAAAAAACTTGTGTCTGTACTGAACATGTACAGACTTATTAATTATTATTCCCTAAACAACATAGCACAACAAGTATACACATGGCATTTATGTTGTATTATGTATTATGAAAAATCTAGAGATGATTTAAAGTATACAGGTGGATGTGTGTAGATTATATGCAAATACTATGCCACTTGATATCAGGGACTTGAGCATCCTCAAATTTTGGTATCTGCAGGGGTCCTTGGAATGGTCCCACATGGATACTGATGGGCAACTCTGTGCTTCCTTGTTTCCCAGAAAGTTGTAGAGGTAATTTTGTCTGTAAAGTAGTTTGAGATATAGGCATCATGCAGATATGTGTCTTTACCTGTACTGTTTATTTTCTTCAGATGGTGAGGTCATTCTGAAATGAATTCTTCAGTTCCCAACCCTACAAACAAGTGGCAAATTAATAAAAATAATAACAGTGCTCTAAGCCAGAAGTTTAAAGCTTACAAAATCAATGAAGACCCATTTCAGAATCTCACAAATGTGTAGTCTTTGAAAGGTTGGCTTTAAAATCACTTGGAGGAGGTAACTTACTTACGATATCTATGTCCAGGCCTCATGCCAAGCCTATTGGATCAGAGTGGGATGTAGGCTCAGGACCTAGAAATCTGCCTATGACAATCTCCTCCGATGAATCTTGGGATGAATACTAGGGTTTTAGATAGGCTGGTTTAGCCCTTGGAAAACAAAATAGTATGAAACCTGAAGCGTCATTCATGTATCAAGGGCATTCAGTAGAGGATATAGTAGTGGAAGGCTTCTACTCTCGAACATGGTTCTTTAGCCCCAGTGCAGAGGGCTACCGAATGAGCTCCATCCCTGGGGAGGAACATCTGCCTGTAAGCACCGGCCTGGGCCAGGTGATTCAGGGTGGGTTGCCAGCTCAGTGATTTGTGTAAGCTGATACATTCAGGGGTGGGGAAGGGCAGAGCTCCTACTAACCTCGTCAGCCCTCACTCTGTCCTCAGAACTCAACCCAGCTGTTGCTTCCTCTGGACAGCCTTTCTTTACCTTTGTTGCTCTGGTTTAATTTTGTTTATTATCCTGAAATTATTTTTCATTGTGGTAAAATACACTTAGCATAGAATTTACAATCTTAACCATTTTTTTAAGTATACAATTCAGCAGTCCTCAGTACATTCACATTGTTGTACAACTATCACCATCGTCTATTTCCAGACCTCCTTGCTTACTGCAGAATTGGCACTCTGCACCCGTTAAACACCAACTCCCATTTCCCCTTTCCTCCAGCCTCTGGCAACCCCTATTCCACTTTCTGTCTCTATGAATTTGACTCCTCTAGGGACCTTATGTAAGTAGAATCTTGCAGTATTTGGGGTTTTGTGAGTGGCTTATTTTACTAAACATAATGTCCTCAAGTTCCATCCACATTGTAGCATGGGTCAGAATTTTCCTTCTTTTTAAAGCTAAATATTCCATGATATACCAGACTTTGCTTACCCATTCATCCACCAATGGACACTTGGATTGCTTCCACCTTTCAGCTATTGGAAATAATGGTGCTGTCAACATGGGTGTGCAAATATCTCTTTGAGACCCTGTTCTCAATTCTTTCAGGTGTCTACCCTAAAGTGGGATTGCTGGATCATATAGCAATTCTATTTTTACTTTTTTGAGGAACTGCCATCCTGTTTCCCATGGCAGCCCTCTGGAGTAAGGTAATTGTCCATTGATTTGTGTAATTATTTGATTGTCTGTCTTCCTACCATGAGTGCAGGGACTCTGTTTATTTTTGCTGCCTTAGCTCCTGTATCTCAGTATCTAGAGTGATGCCTCAGACATGGTAGTTCCTGAAATACCTAATGAATGAATGAATGAATGAGTCAGCCTAATATGAACACAGCATTGTATAGAGGCCGCCTCTGTACTTAATGAGTTTATAAATTAGTCGGTGAGACGTGACACACACAAGGGAGTGAGTAAATATAAGAAGGATATAATTATGTACTAAACCCTAAATTGTGGTTCAGTTTTTAAGCATGAGAGGAATTGAGAGAAGTAGGAATTTTTGTGGGTGGGAACAGTCAAGGAAAAATGGGTGGGTTTTGAATAGAATGAAGGCAGGCAGTTTAGGAACTAGAGTCAAGAGTTTCCTTCCTCTTCTTTCCTAGGACTATTGAAGCATAATTGACAAATTAAAAATTGTGTATATTTGAGGTATACAACATGATGATTTGATACATGTACACGTTGTGAAATAATCACCACATTCAAACTAATTAATATATCTACTATCACGCATAGCTACCACTTTGTCTTTTTTTTTGTCTTGAGAACACTTAAGATCTAGCCAATTTCAAATATACATTACCATATTGTCAACTATAGTCACTATCAGTACCCTAGATCTCCAGAGCCTGTTCTTCCTGTATAACTGAAACTTTGCACGCCTTGACCAAATCTCCCCATCTCCCCATTTTCCCTGTCCCTAGCCCCTGGTAACCATCCCTCTATTCTCTGCTTTTGTGAATTTAATTTTTTTTTACACTCCCCATAAAAGTGAGATCATGCAGTATTTGCCTTTCTGTGCCTGGCTTATTTCATTTAGCATAATGTCCTTCTAGGTTCATCCACATTGTCACAAATAACAGGATTTCTTCCTTTTTTAAAGCTGAACGGTTTTCCATTATGTGTATATACCACATTTTCTTTTCCCATCCATCCATTGATGGACACTTAGGTAGCTTTCATATCTTGGCTACTGTGAACAGTGCTGCAGCCAACATGAGACTGCATGTATCTCTTTGATATACTGATTTCATTTCGTTTGGGTAGATACTCATTATTGGGATTGCTGGATCGTATGGTGTTCTATTTTTAATTTTTTGAGAAACTTTCGTATTGCTTCCCATAATGGCTGCATCCGTTTTCATTCCCACCAATAGTGTGCAAGGGGATGAAGCACCTTCACTTGTGATTCTTTCTTGGAGGCCCACTTTGGAAGGGGAGGCACAGGGTTAGCTAAGGAGTCTGAAGACATCAGCCTAGGGACAGCTGTATGCAATGTGGATTAGACGTGACAAAGGTCCGAAGCAAGCTATCGGGGAGCTTGCTGTCTCCAAGGCTGCTGCCATGGGGGATGCAGGAACTAACCCCTGTTTGAGAATTCAGCAGGCAGGCAGCGAAGGGGGATCTATCAGTTCTCCCTACAGGAAGCAGAGCAGGAGCCCACACCCTGGCTGAGGGACTGGAAGAACAAGACTTGGCCCAGTCTAGCAGGGCTGGGGCAGAGGCAGAACTGGAAACAGGGATCAGGAGCAAAGCTTCATCTGCAGGACTCAGATGTATGATTAAAAACCAGCCCCAAGAGCTGTGAGCTAGGGCTAACTTCGCCCTGAAACATCACACATCCATGCAATAGGAAGAATTCTTCATGCTAAGGGGCTGCAGCCATGAAAGTCCTTTTTGCCCTTTTTTTCTCAGTTGGGATGTGCTCTGGAGCTTGGGCAAGGCTGAGGCTACAAGAAGGCAGAGGGGTCAGCTCAGCTCTGGGGTGGGGAGGCAGAGAGAGGCAGATGCCAAGAGAGAGGAGCAGGTGTCAAGGTTCATATGCAAACAGGGAGTAAACAAGGTGTGCGGGGAGTAGGGTGAGAAGAGAGGGCTGGCTGACTGAGAAGGCAGGGACTGGGTGAGAACTGAGATGAAATAGAGGCTGATGTTCAGACAGGGTGTGGGAGGCCTGAAAGCCATGTGGAGACACTCCTATTTCACTTTCCTCCTCCTCAAGTTAGGAGGGCCAAAATATCACTGCTTTAACATCCAAGCTTAGAATTCCTAGGGTACAGAATGATCTGCTTAACAAAGACCTGGAGGGACCAGCTTGAATATGAAAAAATAGAACTGAGGGCCTGTGTGGCCAGGGCAAGGTGTGAGTCAGACTCCGTTAATTGGCTCTGCAAGGAAATGAACAGAAATTTTGGGTTTGGGGAGTGAGAAAACTCTGGATGGGCTCAAGGGAAAAGAGGATGTCCTAGTCTGTTCAGGTAGCTATAACAAAAATGCCATAAACTGGGTGGCTTATAAACAAGGTCATTTATTGCTTGCAGTTCTGGAGGCTGCGAAGTCCAAGATCAGTGTCTGCGGAGGATCTCATCCTGATTCATAGGCAGCCCCTTCTTGTTGTGCCCTCACATAGTGGATGGGGAAGAGGGATCTCTCTTATAAAAGCACTGATCCCATGCATGAGGACTCTGCCTTTATGATCCAATCACCTCCCAAAGTTGCGATCTCGGCTCACCGGAACGTCTACCTCCTGGGTTCAAGTGATTCTCGTGCCTCAGCCTCCCAAGTAGCTGGGACTACAGGTGCACACCACCATGCCCAACTAATTTTTGTATTTTTAGTAGCAACAGGGTTTTACCATGTTGGCCAGGCTGGTCTTGAACTCCCGACCTCATGTGATCCACCTGTCTCAGCCTCCCAAAGTGCCTGGATTACAGGTGTGAGCCACTGTGCCTGGTCCCAAAGTCCCCACTTCTTTTTTTATTTTTTTAATTTTTTTTGAGACAGTTCCACCATTGTATTTCAGAAACACATAACTTGCTTGATTTCACAGGTTCACAACTATAGGGCAATTTACCTCAGAATGAATCATACCTTGAGTCTCACCATATCTGATTCAGATAATATTTAGATGAGTCTTTGGTCTTAGACTTGAAAGTTGAAGCCGAACAAGTTAAGACTTTGGGAGTTATTGCGGTGGAATGAATGCATTTTGTATGCAAAAAGGACACATATTTTGGAGAGCTGAGGATAGAATATCATGGTCTGGGTGTTTGTGTTCCCTCCAAATTCATATATTGAAACCTAGTCATCAATGTGATGGTGTTAGGAGGGGAGGCCTTGGAGAGGTGACTAGGTCATTAGGGCAGAGCCTTCATTAATGAGATTAGTGGACTTATAAAAGAGGCCCCAGAGAGCTGCCTTGGCCCTTCCACCAGGTGAGGACACAGAAGGGGACACAGGAAGACCAGAAAGGAGGCCCCGCTGGCACCTTGATCTTAGACTTCCAGCCTCCAAAACTGTGAGAAATAAATTTCTGTTGTTTATAAGGTACCCAGTTTATGGTATTTTGTTATAATAGCCTGACTGACTGAGGCATATATTATAAAACCAAGTGTCCATCCCAACATCTGCAGGGATTCTTGGAGTGGGAATGAGAGGTGATGTAGCGGCCTGAAGTTTCTCTTAGTCACTTGTGGCTTATGGGGCTTAGAAGCAGGAGCTCTGCTTTGCGTTTTGCCTTCTCTGTGCTGTCCTATTCTGCACCATCTCATCCAACTCATCACTGCCTCCATGCTGTCAGTCCTCAAGGTACCACCAACTCATGGTTGTGTGAAGGACACGCCAGAGGAACATGAAGTATGGTGGGCTCAAAGTTTTATGGGATGTGACAAATAGTCTAAAATTGAACATTAATCTCTTCAGTTCTTTTCTGTTGTTTTGAGGCAAGGTCTCTCTGTTGCCCAAGCTGGAGTGCAGGAGTCCGATTGTAGCTCACTGCAGCCTCCAACTCTTAAGCTCAAGTGATCCTCCCACCTAAAACTCCCAAGTAGCTGGGACTAATCTCTTCAGTTATTAATGCTCTCTTAGACATTCCTATTACTGAGAAACTGTCCCGTGCAACCCTCTGCTATGGTCTGAATGTTTGTCCACCTCAAAATTCACATATTGAAACCTAACGCACAAGGTGACAGTATTAGGAGGTGGGGCCTTTGGGAAGTGAGTAGGTCATGAGGGTGTAGCCTTTGTGATTGGGATGGTACCCTTATCCCTGGATATTAGAGTTGCCTTGTCCCTTTTGCCCTTCCACCATGTCAGGACACAGCAAGAAGGCACCACCGATGAGGAATAAGCCCTCACCAGACACTGAATATGATGGCACCTTGATTTTGGACTTTCCAAGCTCCAGAACTGTGACTAATAAATTTCTGCTGTTCACAAGTTGCCCAGTCTAAAGTGTTTTGTTATGGCAGCCCGAATGGACTAAGCACCCTCCTAGTCAGTCTCTAGTTTCAAAGTCCCAAAGCCCCACATTGGACCCAATGACGCACAGCCCAGATCACCTTAAAGAAAGGACCTATTGTCCCCACTGCTGAGAAAGCTTTGAGTAGACAACCTCCAGCTGTCATCCCCTCTATGGTCTGCCTCAGCTACAGGAGCACTTCACCCAGGGTCACACCCAAGGTCATCACATGAGGTGGCTCATGTCGAGTGACTGATAAAGGAGGACATATAAAGGCCCAGCCATTTCAGCCCAAGTGGGGACAATTCTGACAGGCCGTTTTAGTCCTAGATGGCTCCATAGGGTCTCCTGAGGTTGTGGGGCCTGCAACCAGGCTCAGCCTCTTTTCTCCTATAATCTTGATCCTAAGGACCCTCTTTAACAGACATCCTGGTCATTAAACTCTGTCTCAGGATCTAAATCCTAGAAAACCCAAACTACAGGCTGGGCACGGTGGCTCACGCCTGTCATCCTAGCACTTTGGGAGGCCGAGGCAGGTGGAACGCCTGGGCTCAGGAGTTTGAGACCAGCCTAGGCAACATGGCAAACCCCCGTCTCCATTAAAATACAAAAAAATCAGCGAGGCGTGGTGGCATGAGGCTGTAATCCCAGCTACTTGGGAGGCTGAGATAGGAGAATCATTTGAACCTGGGAGGTTGAGGTTGCAGTGAGCCAAGATCATACCATTGTACTGCAGCCTGGGCAACAGAGCAAGACTCGGTCTCAAAAAGAAAAAAAAAAAAAGAAAACCCAAGCTACAACAACCACTGAGTAGCTGGGGCTACAGGCGTGTGCCACCATGCCCAGCTAGTTTTTGTATTTTTAGTAGAGATTGGGTTTCACTATGTTGGCCAGGTTGGTCTTGAATTCCCGACCTCATGATCCACCCACCTCAGCCTCCCAAAGTGTGAGCCACTGCGCCCGGCCCTTCAAGAACACTTTTCAAAGGTTGCTGTGCACTGTAGCAACCTAAACACTTCATTCCAGATCCCTGAGTCCTATGTATTTTTAATGTAGACCAATCACAGAAAAAAATGAAAACATTTGCTTGCAAACATGAGATATTTGTTCAGTTCCCATCCATTAAAAAGAGACTTTTGAGTTTGTTTAATCACAAATTTAAAATATCTTAGAAATATGACATTCCAATATGTTTACAACAGATATTATTTTGAAGAATTTTTAAAATTTTTTCTTGATGAAACCTTTAATGAGCGTCAGCTTTTTATGGTTAACTATCATTTATTGTACATTTTCTTCTTTAACTTTTATTTTAAGTTCAGGGTACATGTGTGGGTTTGTTATGCAGGTAAACTCGTGTCATGGGGGTTTACGGTACAGATTATCAGGTATTAAGCCTAGTACCTATTAGTTATTTTTCCTAATCCTCTCCCTCCTCCCATCCTTCACCCTCTCATAGGCCCCACTGTCTGTTGTTCCCCTCTATGTGTTCATGTGTTCTCATCATTTAGCTCCTGCTTATAAGTGAGAACATGCGGTATGTGGTTTTCTGCTCCTGCATGAGGTTGCTAAGGATAATGGCTTCCAGCTCCATCTGTGTTCCTGCAAAAGACATGATCTTGCTTTTTTATGGCTGCATAGTATTCCATGTTGTATATGTACCACATTTTCTTTATCCAATCTACTATTGATGATCATTTAGGTTGATTCCATGTCTTTGCTATTGTACTGCAGTGAACGTACGCATGTATGTGTCTTTATGATAGAACTATTTATATTCCTTTGGGTATATACCCAGTAATGGGATTGCTGGGTCAAATGGTGTTTCTGTTTTTAGGTCTTTCAGGAATTGTCACACTTTTCCACAATGGTTGAACCAAACTACTCTCCCACCAACAATGTATAAGTGTTCCTTTTTTTCTGCAACCTAACACCTGTTATTTTTTGACCTTTTAAGAGTAGCCATTCTAACTGGTGTGAGATGGTATCTCATTGGGGTTTTGATTTGCATTTCTCTAATGATCAGTGATATTGAGCTTTTCTTTCATATGCTTCTTGGCCACATGCATGTCTTCTTTTGAAAAGTGCCTGTTCACGTTGTTTGTCCACTTTTTAATGAGGTTGTTTTTTTCTTGTAAATTTGTGTACGTCCCTTATAGATGCTGGATATTAAACCTTTGTCAGATGCATAGTTTGCAAAATTTTTCTCCCATTCTGTAGGTTGTCTGTTTACTCTGTTGATAGTTTCTTTTGCTGTGAAGAAGCTCTTTAGTTTAATTAGATCCCGTTTGTCAATTTTTGCTTTTGGTGCAATTGCTTTTGGCATTTTCGTCATGAAATCCTTGCCTGTTCCCATGTCCAGAATGGTATTGCCTAGCTTGTCTCCCAGGGTTTTTATAGTTTGGGGTTTTATATTTCAGTCTTTAATCCATCTCGAGTTAATTTTTGTATATGGTGTAAAGAAGGGGTCCAGCTTCAATCTTCTGCATATGGCTAGAGAGTTATCCTAGCACCGTTTATTGAATAGGGAGCTCTTTCCCCATTGCTTGTTTTTGTCAGTTTGTTGAAGATCAGAGAGTATAAAAGAATTTTAAAGATGCTGTTAGATGCAATGTAAAATGTAAACTTTGTGCATCGCAACTTTAAACTTACGAGTGATTATCATGCCCAGTTGTCAATACATCACTGATCGATATTTAGAGTAGTTGGACCAGAAGTGGATTCAACCAATAAAAATGTACAAGTTGGTCACACACACATTGGTGTCTATCCCAGCAATTGGTAAGTAAGCTGTAGTGGTAGTAGATGATGGCTATCAATGATGGAACAATAGAAAACAATTAATTATCCATGGCCAGTAACTGCTAATAAAGTAATACAGTCACACACATTTCCAAAATGTCTGTGAATAGGAAGGAGAATAATAAAGGCAGGAAATAGAAGTCAAGTTGTGCCAAAGGACCTAAGCAGGTAATTTTAGAGAAACAGAAATTGTCACATGTGTGGCTTGTACCCAAGATCATGTTATCTCTGTTTAAAGCAGCTTCAAATGCTAAGGCTGGACAGTGGCGATCAATCCAGGGGTAGAACAGTCTGTTGGAGGAAGAGTGGGCAAGACAGGATTGTATTATCAGAGAGCTAAAAAGTATCAGTAGTCCAACAGGTCTGAGCTGGCATTAATGTGTCCAAACTCCAGCCGAGAATTAGCATTAGAGACATCTAAGAAAACTTCTACTGGGAAGCTGTGATTCAGAGGCAGGAAATCCAGTCCCTGGGGTGGAATTCCCAGCTGATTTTGCTGGGACTTCACAAGTTTTGCATCTACCTCCTGGACCCCAGAAATGGCCTCTTCTCCACAGGAGGCTCCATAGCCGTATCCCTCCAAGTCCAGGGGAGACCCACAAAGGTCCGCATGGAAGGCTGGATGTCTCTGGCCTTTCCTTGAGGCCTGATACACCCCAAGTCATGGCTGCTTTTTGGATCCTGAAAACCCACTTCCTGAGGGTCAGCACTCTTTCTACCCAAGCAACGGAAGCTCCCCTCCACCTGGGACTTCCTTCCTGCCAGCTGTGGGCAGTCTAGCCCCTCAGCTCTCTTAGGATGCATGGTTCTTTTCAAACTCCCAGGGGTAGTCTTGATCTTTCAGATGTACAGCCACCTTTGTTAGCGACTTAGAACAAATTCCCAAGAGCCGGGAAGGAGGCTTCTTGGGGAAGTACTCTCTGCGCAGCACCAGTGACTCTCCTCCCCTCATCGAATCCCGTAAGGAGGATGCAGATCCTTCGGCTGTTAAGGTGAGCTCTCTTTACCCTCTTTTTGGAGGACTTGGAGCTTACATTTTCCTCCTCTCCTTTGTACAAGAATCTTAATTTCTGTTTCCAGGATGTGACCCCTGACCTGTAACTCTTTTTTCAGTTTTCTCAAGGGATACTTATGAAGGGGGGCATCCCAGAATTTTGAGTGAGAATAAAGGTTAGACTAAGTCATGTTGCCAAGCTAGACTTATCTTAAAGGAAAGAGTCCTCTTTTATTTTTTTTCTTCCTTGGGCTTCTTTCCAAAGCATTGTTTATAGTTGTGTCTTAAAAAAAAAGAAAAAGGAAATTACAGACTTTAAGTTTGACCCTTGCAAAAGGTCTAAATCTGTTCTGGGAACTGGGTTTACAAGACAGAACAGGTCCATGCAAAGAGTTTACAGTCTAACATGATCCACAAACAAGTACATGGGCGCAGCTCTGAAGGAGGCATTTCTCTCCTTAGAAAGCATCCTGGGGTTCCCAGCATCAAGTTCAAGGTCACTGTGCAGTGTACAGGGCTCTTCAAGATCTGGCTCCCCCTGCTGCAAACTCACCTTCTCCATCAACAAGTTGTGTCCAGGCTCTCTCGTGACTTTGGTTGTGCTACTTCCTTGCCCTGATTGTCCTTTTCCTCTGACTATACCCATTCACCTTTCTGCAGGCAGGTTAAATGGCACTGCCCTTGAAAGACCTTCCTAGATCCTCCCAGAAAGAGTTAGTAACCACTCTGTTCTGGTCCCACTGCATGCTTTCTGTAGCTCATGTGGTTGTGCTGTCATTATTCATTTAAATGTCTTGATGCCCTGACAGCTTACAAGCTCTTCTGGGATGGACTTTATTTGTAGCTGTATTCCCAGCTATACTAGCCCATTTTTGCATGGCTATCACTGCTATAAAGAAATACCTGAGACTGGGCACTTTATAAAGAAAAGAGGTTTAATTGGCTCACAGTTCCACAGGCTGCACAGGAAGTATGACTGGGGAGGCCTCAGGAAACTTACAATCATGGTGGAAGGTGAAGGAGAAGCAGGCACATCTCACATGGCTGAAGCAGGAGGATGCAAGAGAGTGGGGAGGTGCTACACACTTTTAAACAACTAGATCTTGTGAGAACTCACTTACTATCATGAGAACAGCAAGGGGAAAAACCATGCCCATGATCCAGTCACCTCCCACCAGGTGCTTCCTCCAGCACTGGGGATTACAATTCAACATGAGATTTGGGTAGGGACACAAATCCAAACCATATCACCAGCACAGAGTAGGCACTCAATTAATGTTTGTTGAGTAACATGGATGAATGAATGAATGAATGAAGTCTTGAGTGGAAGAGCAATTTTGGTTGTTCAGGTCTAGCGTGGGTTTATCAGTAGCCTAGAGGAGGGAATAGGAGAGGCAGAATAAGTGTCTTGAAAATGAAGATGGAGTGGGGCACCAAGGTGAACTTAATTTTCTCTATAATTTTGCCTCTGATTTGCTCTAAGGGGGTGTCATATTTATATAGGAAAGAATGTCATTGAATCACCCTTTGATCGTTGGCCCTTTGTGGGCATTTCTCAGGAAGCTCATTCTTCACGTGACCCAAATTTTGAGTTAGGTGGTGATCAGATCTGGATTTCCAAATTTACTGTGTAATTTATTGAGTTTAATAAAGAAATAATCCCTTACAATTATGTGATATCTTTCATCTTTAAACCTCAAAGCATTTTCTAACTGCTAATAGACATGAACAGCCCCGGGGTTTGCTGCTACTGGATCCATTTCTCTGCTGGATAAAAGTATAAGAGAGTTAGCTAACTTGCCAAGAGGGTGGATTATTATTTTTTAAAGACAGTTTTTATTATGGAATATTTTAAACACATACAGAAGTAGGGAGAACAGCATGATGAACATCAATGTACCTACCATCCACCTGTCAACTTATTGCCCACCTTGTTTTACCCACTTCTACCCTCCCATATGATTTTGATGCAAATATTGCATATCATACATTTTCATCCATAAATATTTCAATATATCCAAAATATAAGGAATCTTTTACAAAAACATGATAGCAGTAACACACCGTAAACAATAAACAATAATTTCCTAATGGCAAGGAGTGAATCCATTCTCAAATTTCCAATTGTTCTATACATATCATAGATTAAAAATTTTTGTGTTTCTGAATCACGATCTAAATATAGCTCACATATTGTGCTTGGTCGATACGTCTTTTACATCTCTTTAAACTTAGAGGTTTCCTCTCTCTCTCTCGCAAGTTATTTGGTGGAGTCGGGTCTTTTGTTCTGGGGAGCTCTCACACTGAGTTTTTTCTGATCGAATCCTCATGTATAATTTAACAGATTCCTCTCATCTCGGCATTTTATGTAAATTGGTAGCTAGATCTGGAGGCTTCATCAGAATGGGGTTTGATTTTTTTTTGGCAAGACACCTTTATAGGTGGCGGTGTTTTCTTCTAACTGGGGGCAGATAATATGTGATTGCCTTTTTTTTGGTGCTGTTAGCAGTTGTTCATGATGTATACTCAGAGACATGAATTTATTAGAGGTTACTTCATTTCTTATTAATGGAATTATACCTATAAAGAGAAACTTTTCTTTAGTATTTGGTTGTTCTGAAGTACATTTTGAATTGGAAAGAAAAATGCTTAGTTCTCTTCCTTTATTTACTAATTTTCAAAATAATGAGTTGATTTAGTAGTATCAGTAATAAATTGGTTAGCTAACAGTTACCAATTAAATTATTTAATATAGCTTTATTGAGGTCTCACTGATGTAAACAGTGTATAAATTGATGAGTTCTGGCAAATCCATATGCCTGTGAAACCGTCATTACAATCATAAAAATGAATATATTACTCACAAATTAGGTTTTGAAAGTATTATTATAAACTGGTAGATTTATTTATTGATTTATTTTTATTTTGTTAGATGGAGTCTTGCTCTGTCACCCAGGCTGGCACACTGCATCTCGCCTTCTGGGTTCAAGCGATTCTCCTGCCTCAGCCTCCCGAGCAGCTGGGATTGCAGGCACACACCACCATGCCCAGCTAATTTTTTTTGTATTTTTAGTAGAGATGGAGTTTCACTATGTTGGCCAGGCTAGTCTTGAACTGACCTCAAGTGATCTGCCCGCCTTGGCCTCCCAAAATGCTGGGATAACAGGCATAAGCCACCGCGCTTGGCCAAACTGGCAAATTTAAACGTGTATATTTTCCACCATTTTAGTTATTATTCTTTTTGAAGCTTAATTTTTCCAATTTTGAACAATGGGGTTATCTTTTATTTTTATTTATTTTTTATTTTTACTTTTTGAGACAGGCTCTTGGTTCCATCGTCTCAGGCTGGAGGAGTGCAGTGGCGCAATTATGGCTTACTGCAGCTTCAACCTCCTGGGCTCAAGTGATCCTCCCACCTCAGCCTCCTGAGTAGCTGGACCTACAGGAACATGACATGACACTTGGCTAATTTTTAATTTTTTTGTAGAGATGGGGTTTTGCCATGCTGCCCAGGCTGGCCTCAAACTTCTGGAGTCAAGGGATCCACCTGCCTTGGCCTCCCGAAATTCTGGGATTACAGGCATAAGCCACTGTGCCTGACCTCCTTTAGTCTTTTTTTTTTTTTTTTTTTTTTTGAGGTGTCACCCAAGCTGGAGTGCAGTGGCGTGATCTCGGCTCACTGCAACCTGCAACTTCCACCTGCTGGGTTCAAGCGAGTGTAGCTCAGCCTCCTGAATATCCTGAGTGACTGGGATTACAGGAGTGCACCACCAGGCCCAGCTAATTTTTTTGTATTTTTAGTAGAGATGGGGTTTTGCCATGTTGCCCAGGCTGGTCTCAGACTACTTGACCTCAAGTGATATGCCCATCTCGGACTCCCAAAGTGCTTGGATTACAGGCGTGAGCCACCATGCTGGGCCCTCTCTTGATTTTTTTGAAACAAGTCTCATAGTCTTTGTTAATTTCCTTGCCAATTTCTTATGAGAGGTTGCTGCAGACCTGATATCAGCCTTTCTTCCAAGGAGCCCTGCGTCCTTTCAGTGGGAAAGGGGGAACTTCATCTATTATATGGTGTTAAACAAAGGAGCAAAATCCAATATGATATTTAGGGTGGGTTCACAGGCTTACAATGCAAAGCTGCTTTACCAAGCAACTCTGTAATTACCACTTTTGTTTGTATAGTGCCTTTCACTGAAGCAAGTTTACAGGATCAAATTTCATCTTGGGGACAATTCCAGGATGGAAGAAGAAGGTTGGAGAGATTATTATCTCATTTTATAGTTGGGGAAACAGGTAAAATTGTTGTGGCCTATCCATTATGTTTTAAAAAGCTAAGGGCAAGTTGAATAGAATCTAGCCTCCTAACAATGAAAACAGTGGTTCTCATCTTCTTGCTAGGGGTACCCTGGATTTCACAGCTTCACTTATTATTACTTTTTAATAAAGGGGCTAGAAAGCTTCAAGCAATAGGAAGGAAGGAACACCAGAACTTTCTTTCCTTCTTTTCCTTTTCATTTTCCTCTTTCTAACTCTCCCTTTTAAATTTTCTAAGTTTCTGAAGGAGCTGGAAAAACATGAAGAGGGGGATGAAAAACTGGGAATTACAGATTCCTGGGCTTAGAAGAGCCCTTTTAAAAAGTTTCAGCCCAACCCCCTCCATCTAGACAGCACTGTACTTGGGCTGAATCCAAAGATATGGGCAGTTCTCCATTTAGAAAGATGCAGTGAAGAGTATTCCACTGTGAACTAAGTCAAATTAGAGTTACAAAAACAAATCCCCAAATAGCAGCTTTAAGTTTATGAAAACGAATCCAAGTCTAAGTGCTTAGAGAGAAAGAAATGACCGTGTGTAAACAGTGGCATGAAGCCAGGGACAGTTGTCTAGGTAGGAAAAGGGCCTGTGCAAGCAGCTCTGCCTTGGATTTCACTGTGTCCACCACTGAAGAAATGGAAAGGCAGCCTGTTTGTGCTAGCTACAGAATTAGCTAGCTATTAACTATTAATTGGCTTAACAGATTCTGCACCTTCAATGGAGGCCATGAAGAAACATCATAGATTTAGCTTCCCTAGAGGTCTTTAAATCTGTGTAGGATTAGGGCAAGAATCAGAGGTTCTGGGGTCTGGGCAGTGAATGCAGGAATTAGAAACCCCTTATGTATCATCCTGGGCAGTGTTTCCCAAACCAGTGTTCCACTGGTAACGGCATTCCACGGTGAATAAGGGAAATAAGAATATAGCCCTTCTTGGTCAGCACTTTGGGAGGCTCAGGCGGGAGGGCGGCTTGAGCCCAGGAGTTTGAGACCAGCCTAAGCAACATAGTAGGACCTTGTCTCTACAAAAAATAAAATAAAAAATTAGCCAGACTGGGTGTGCTGGCTCACACCTGTAATCTCAGCACTTTGGAAGGCTGAGACAGGAGGATCACTTGAGCTCAGGAGTTCAAGACCAGCCTGGGCAACATAGTAAGACCTCATATCTACACACACACACACACACAAACCCCCACAAAACTATCCAGGCGTGGTGGTGCATGCCTGTGGTCTCAGCTACTTGGGTGGCTGAGGTGGGAGGATCGCCTGAACCCAGGAGTTCAAGGCTGCAGTGAGCTATGATTGTGCACTGTACTCCAGCCTGGGTGAGAGAATGAGACCCTGTCTCATATATATATATATATATATATATATCCCTTCTCAAAAGTTTATAAAACATATCGTTATGTTAAAGGCTCTGAGAAGTCTTGAAGGAAACAAATATAATGACCTTTGTTGAAATCAGTTTCCTTGAATGTACTTGACGGTAAAGTCTCCCCGTCCCCACTTTTTTGGTCCATACCTATGAACTTGTAGACATAAGCACACAATGAATGAGTAATTTTACAAATGTTGGTGTGGATATTTTCTTTTGCAGATGAGGAAAACGGGGCTCAGGGAGGTGAAGTAACTTATTTGGGAGTCACAGAGTGAATTACTGGGAGGCCAGAAAGAAGTAGAACAGGAAGCAGAGCCTTTGCAATGAGATAGACCTGGATTCAAATCCTGACTCCATGGTTTTCTGACTATGGGATCTTGGATAGTTATTGTTTTCTGAACCTCAATTTTCGTATTTGTAAAATGAGCAATATAATGCCTGTGTCTTGGTGTAGTTATATGGTAAGTTTGTTATGAATTGGTGGTTAGCTTGAGAGAATCATTTGCAATCATTGCATTACATTGTTGCAGTCATCCGGTGAACAAGGACAAGGTGGGTGCTGGGCTAACTGTGTAATGACTGAGATCTCATAGATGTGGGCCTGGGTTACTTGTGGAATTGACTGTAAACTAAGACCTGGGGCAGTGAGTGCTGCTACTTCAGAAGGAGAAGGAGGTGGGCCAAGGCTGAGAATCAGGCTAATTGGCATTTCCCCATTAGGAAGTGTGATTGGAAGGCAGAAACAATGCCCCGCCTCCACCCCCTTCTTCCCCACATTACAAGCAAAGCACCTGGGCTGGTAGAGGAGAGTCTGACTCAGCAGATAATCTGACCCAGGGAGAGGCAAACCTTGTTCATCTTGATTTCTATGTTGGCGAAAACTTGGGATGTCTTTATTCTTTATTTATTTTTAGTTTTTAATTTTTCTTTCCAGGGGCATTGCAAGGATGTCTTACATTGTTGCAGAGAAAATAGAATGTTGACTTACATTATTGCTGAGGACATAGAATGATGACTTACATTTTGTTAATTATGTAGCTGTTTGCATGTATCATCAGGTTTCACTCTATTAGACTTTGGAAAACCTATATGTAACCATTCTGGAGTGGAGATTTTAGCCTGAGATGAGGACCTTGTAGTGTGATCTGCCTTAAAGGCAATTAGAGCTGATATTTACATAGTGTTTTCTCTACTCCCGAAAGTCCACCCTGTTCTCCCTACCACCTTCAACAGACTCCCATTCAGGCTCAGCTCCCTACCTTTCTGCTTCCAGGCTCCTGTGTGCATGTGTCCTTGAAAGCACTCAAACAGTGAAAGAGTGTGGAAATTGGGTTTCTTCCCAGCCTATGAACACTTTGAGAGAGCAGGAACTCAGCCTCATGCTTCTGCGTATCTTCAGCTCCCAGAGCAACCCTTGCTTAGAGTCAATGCTTTGTAAATGGGAGTTGAGTGAATACATGAATGATGAACAAATGATGCTCTGCTCTTCAGGGACAAAACCTTTTTACATCTTCTTCTTATTGAATCCCTGTAGAGCATTGTTTTTCTTTCAGAGATGGGATCATTGTTTGCAGATCATTTTACAGATGAAGGGGAGGAGTCTGACTGATAAATAAAATACCATAATTTGGAATATCTAAATGAGTACTGTCCCCCTTTACAACATGCTGTAGATGGCATTGTCAGAGGTACATTCTCTCACCTATTCTCAGTGGTCATACTCTGTCATTTTAGAGTAGATTTCACTTTTGAAATCAGCTTCACATCATTTGGAGTGAAGGCTGGTGAAAGGATGTGAGTAACCAAAAATGGAAGATGCTATTTCAGTTTTTTTTTTTTTTCCAGACAGGGTCTCACTCTGTTAGGCAGGCTGGAGTACAATGGCATGATCTCAGCTCATTGCAACCTCTGCATCCCAGGCACAAACACTCCACCTGCTTCAGCTTCCCAAGTAGCTGGGGCTACAGGCACATGACACCATGTCTGGCTAATTTTTGTATTTTCTGTAGAGACAGGGTTTCACCATGTTGCCCAGGCTGGTCTTGAACTCCTAGACTCAGGTGATCTGCCTGCCTTTGACTCTCAAAGTGATGGGATTTCAGGGGTGAGCTACCATGCCAGTCCTCTTTCAGATTAAAAAGAAAAGTTTTGTGTGACACAAATAGGAAGCAAACGCACAGAGAAATTTCAAACCATGTGCGCAACATAGAATAAGCATGTGGACTTCAGAGGGGAGAACATTCGATTGTAAATTCTAGTGCATTGGTTTGAAAAAAAATCTCCGTAATCTAGAATCATACCTTTCAGAGCCTGGTTCAAACAACAAATAAGAGTAATAGATTCAGTCCTTTAAAATGTACTTTCTGTTCTGGCCAGTCCCCCAGTTCAGGCTCCTAGGTTGGCTCCCCTGCAGCCACTGATAACATCCAGAGCCCTTTCCCGGCATTGTTCTGGATGTCATTGATGTTAAGCAAATGGGAAAGGAAATGTAATTCAGAGCTCACAAAGCTAAGGGGAACTGATTTTCAAGTTTATGTTCAAATCCATGGCACAAACGCATATGCATTTTAACGAACTAGGGTTGTGAGGATGGAGTTACTGCCTTTGAATCTGTTCTTTCCTGTTAATGGGAAAACGCTTTTTAATTAATGTTTTTGAAACTTGTTTAACTGCATGAAGAGACTTGTTCCCATGCATGTTTGGTTTAATGCCTTCCTATACTGTAGTGGGTAAAGAATGCGTAAATAAAGCCCTGGAAAATCAAAAGTCTCATTAATTCTGACTGTATTTAATTTGGCAAACATTTATTAAATGCTTGCATGTTCCAGACAGTGCAGCAGGAACTGGGTATGGGATGAGTAGTAGGATAGTGTTCATGCCCTAAAGCAGTTTACAGTCTGATGAGACAATTGACAAGTATGCAACTAAATGCTGAAATCAGATGCTAAAACTTTTTTTTTTTTTTTTAAAGGTAGGAAAGCAGAGGGGAGGATGGGAAAAGAATTCATAGAACAAGTGACATTTTAGTTGAATCTTAAAGGACGGATGAACTCTTAATTGAGTTAGGAATTGGAGTGGGATGGGTCATGATGAAGCATAAAAGAGAATAAATTAAGACTTGGAAAAGGCAGATGATGCTGGCAGAATGTTGCATGATGCAGCCTCCCTGATCACTGGTAGGTGCAGGGAAGAGGAGAAGCATTACTCTTCTCTATCTTCAGGAGAGTAGAGGCATTTGTCCAGAGTGGACGCTGGAACTAGTCTCGGCTCTTACTAAATGTGATTTATCTTCTCTCAGACCTGATTTCAGGCAGCTATCCTGCGGAGATTGTGCTCATAAACTTATTCACACTAAGATGACTTTGCAGCAGAAGTCTCTTTAAAATTTTTTAAAAAATATTTATGGGTACATAATAGTTGTACATATTTATGGGAATGCGTGTGAGATTTTGATGTAAGCATACAATGTGTAATGAGCAAATTTGGGTAATTGGGATACCCATCACCTCAAGCATTTATCACTGTGTGTGTGTGTGTGTAACATTCCAATTCCACTTTTCTGGTTATTTTGAAAAATACAATAAATTTTTTTAGCTGTAGTAACCCCATTTTGCTACTGAACACTAGATCTTATTTCTTCCATCTAATTGTATTTTTGTACCCATGGAAGTTTTAATTCCCTACTTTTTTAATTATATTTACATCATTTAAAATTATTTATTTATTTATTTATTTATGGAGATGCCCAGGCTGGAGTGCAGTGCAATTATGGCTCACCGCAGCCTTGACCTCCTAGTCTCAACAATCCTTCCACTTCAGCCCCTGATTAGCTGGGACTGCAGGCATGCACCACCAAACCCAGCTAATTTAAAACAATTTTTTTGGTAGAGACAGGGTCTCGCCATGTTGCCCAGGCTGGTCTCTAACTCCTGGCCTCAAGCAATCCTCCTGCCTTGGCCTCCTGGAGTGCTGGGATTATAGGCATGAGCCACAACACCTGGCCAACACAGTGATTTACTCAGTCATTATCTCTTTCACAGTGGAATCTTATACTCTGAGCAAGAAGTCTTTAAGGAAAATACTTTTGACCAGGGAATGTTGCTGGAGCACATGAGGTCACAGTGGGTAAGTGAGCATCAGGGACTCTGACTGTGAAGGGGGGTGCATTTGGGGACATAGGAAAGGAGGCTATTGACAAGGCATGAGAAGGGGTTGATGGTTTTGCATCTAATCTGGCTATTGACCGGTGAGTTTCATTTTGCTGTGGTCCCTTTATGCATGTGCTACTCTTTGATTTCTGTCCTCTCCCATCTTCCTCTGCTTTTAACTCCACCTGCTTTTTCCAGATCCAACACTATCATACATACACCATATGGCATAATGTTATAATTTGGCAAAAACCAGTGACGTGAAATTGAACTCTCCCTTCTACCTCCTTTTCCTATCCTCTTCCTTCTGTTGCTAGTTAATATACTTCATGGTTATGTGGGAGGCTCACACAGCTGGTAGCCTGTTGAAGGAGCTGTAAAATGATGGAAGATGCCACTTTAGAAATAAACACATTGATCCTGCAAAATGCCTGAGCTCAAATCAACTGTGTGAGGGAAATCCAGCAGAGACCTGAAATAGATGAGTCCATTGTGATTGTGTTATTTGGCATTAAAGCAGATCTATTACACCATATGTCATACATCCGGTATCTCCAAGGCATGAAGTATGCTACTGAAGAGCATTTTTAAAATAACAGAGCTTTATCATGTTTCAGATAGAATTAACACTTTTCCATTTGCATTTTTATAAAACATGATTACTCTCTTGCCTTCATTTTGTCTTAGAGTATTATAGAAAGAATACAGGAACAACCTTTAAGCACATTTTTTTTTCTTTGTTTTAATTCAAAGCAAGCTTATGGAAAAGTTGAAAATAAAGTACAAATAATTTATTTTTCCCGAACCATTTGAGAGTGAATTGCTGCCATAATGCTTCATCAGCCTTTTGATACTTGTAGGCTCAACTATGTCCCTCCAAAATTCATATGTTGAAGCCCTAACCCTCAGTATTTCAGAATATGACTGTATTTGTAGATTGGGTCTTTAAAATGACAATTAAGTTAAAATGAAGCCATTTGGGTGGGCCCTAATCCAATGTGCTGGTATCCTTATAAGAAGAGGAGATTAGAATATAGACACATACAGAAGGAAGATGATGAGAAGACACAGGGAGAAGGCAGCCATCTGCAAGCCAAGAAGAAAGGCCTTAGGAGAAACCAACCCTGCCAGAGCCTTGATCTTGGACTTCTAGCCTTCATAACTTAAGAAGATACATTTCTGTTGTTTAAGTGACCCAGTCTGTGATATTTCCTTATAGCAGCCCAAGCTAACTAATACAATACAGTACAGTACAGCATTCCCTCTTTATCTGCAGGAGAGGTGTTCCAAGACCCCCAGTGGATGCCTGAAATCACAGATAGTACTAAACCCTATGTATACTATGCACGAATTTCTTTTTCCTTCTTCCCAATCTCATGGATAGAAGATATGTTTTTGCCATAGATCTTAGCAACTTCAGCATATAATTTTTTATTTCCTTATTAAGTCAAGAACTTTCACTCTTTCATGGAAAAGAAGCAGTTTTATGGCTTCTCTTTCGCATATCCAAATTGCCTGCATCACTACTCTTGTGCTTTGGGGACATTATTAAGTACAAAGGTGACTTGAACCCAAGCAATGGGTTACTGTGACAGTTGATAACCAAGGTGGCTCCTAAGAGACTCATGGATGGGGCTCATCTGTAGCATGGATTTGCTGGGCAAAGGGGAGATTCACATCCTGAGGAAGATGGAATTGCATGGCGCACAGTTTCATCATGCTACTCATGATGGTGTGCTATTTAAAACTTACAAATTGTTTATTTCTGGAATTTTCCATTTAATATTTTCTGACTGCTGTTGACCATGGGTAACTGAAACCATGGAAAGTGAAACCAAGGTAAAGGGGGACTACTGTATCTAAGTGGACATTTCCTACAAACAAGGACATTGCCTTCAATAATTATTTGGCTGTTCCTGAATCATAACCTTTAGAATAAACTGGTAATAGTTAGCAAAATGTTTCCTTGAATTCTGTGCACTTTTATAGCAAATTATCAAACCAAAGGAGGGGGTCATGGGAACTCCTATTATGTAACCAACTCTGACAGAAGTGCAGGTGTTAACCTCGGACTTGTGACTAGCATCTGAAGTGGGAGCAGTCTTGTGGGACTGAGTCTTGTGGGACTGAGCCCTGCAACTTGCAGGGTTTGATGCTGTCTTAGTCTATTTTGTGTTGCCATTGTGAAAGAAAAACAGGATCTTGGAACCCCAGCTCACTATGCCAAAGGGTCAGTTAAGCTTGGAAACTGAATTGTGCAACAAACAAACAAAAAACAACAAAAAAACTTGCCTTTCTGTTTGTTCCTAAACTATCTATCTAGCTGCAATGATCAAAGGCCACATAGCTCCCCAGGTAGTGCTTTCACAAATTACTTACAAGGAAATTCCTTGTGGGTCCTCAAATCTTTCAGTTAACTAATCCTAAAACAGAGTTCTGTTGAATCTCATCCTGAGAAGATAAATTAATAGCTTATATTCACAGGTATAGGACAAGGACAAGACTGGAGCCATCCCTCCACCCACCCCATGACAAATGCATAATTGACTGCTTCCTCTACTTTATGTTTATCTTATGTAAAATGTAGATTTACTGAGCATGAGATGAATGCATAATTGACTGTTCCTCTACTCTGTTTATCTTATGTAAAATGTAGATTGAGCATGAGGTGAATGCATAATTGATGGTTCCTCTACCTCCTCTTTTCACATGTAAAATGTAGATTCAGTGAGCACTAATCAATGCCTCCCCAGAATGTAACTACCTGCCTCATTGCCTACCTTCCCTCCTTTATTTCTTTCCTCCTTCACCTCTTGGTTGCTCGTTCCCCTTTAAATATTGAAGTCCTCAAAACTCTCAGAAAAGTCACAGATCACAGACACTCCTGTGATTCGTGGTCACTGCCCCTGCCCCCTACAACCCAGGTACATCCTCAACTTTGGCAAAACAGACCTCTAAATTGATTGAGACTTGTCTCAGTCTTTTTTCGAGGTTGGGCATCTGCATCTGGTGAGGGCCTTCGGCTGCTTCCACTCACAGAGAAGGTGAAGGGGAGCGGGCATATGCAGAGATCACATGGTGAGAGAGGAAGCAGGAGAGAGGCAGAAGGTGCCAGGCTCTCTTTAACAACCAGCTCTCACAGAACTAACAGAGTGAAAACTCACCCACTCCCCACCCCCAGGAAAGGCTGCGATCTATTTATGAGGACGAACCGAACATCTCCTAATATACCAAACACCACCATATTTGGGATCAAATTTCAACATGAGTTTTGGTGGGGACGAATAAACCACAGCAGATGTTAACCCAGAAAATTAGTGTCAAAATTGAAGGACACACAGTTGGTATCTCCGCTGAAAATTGGAGAATTGCTTGGTGTGGAAAAAACCCATATATTTGTTGTCAGAAGTGTTGAGGATAGAGAAAAATGGAATTGTTTTTTTCTTTCCTTTTAGGCACACTATGCTAAACATGCATGCACTTCTTGCCTGCTGGGCTCTGAATTCTGTTCTGGTGCCCCCATCCCCACACCCACTTTGTCCCACCTACCTTACTCTGCCCCTCCTAATGGCTTTAGGCTAAATTGTTTCAGGATAGGAAGGGAAAGGGAAAAGGAAGAAGAAGAAAAAAAATCACTTATAAACTCACTCACCTAAAGCAACTACTTTCATTTTAGTTCACTTCCAGTCTTGACCTAGCATATATACAGACAGTCCCCAACTTACAATGTTCAACTTACTTTTTTTTTTTTTTTAACTGTATGATGGTGCAAAAATGAGGCACATTCAGTAGAAACCACACTTTCTGAATTTTGGTCTTTTCCCAGGCAAGTGATATATGGAATGATACTCTCTTGTGATGCTGAGCCAAATCATCTGACACAAAGTCTATTTTTAAATAAAGTGTTGACTATCTCATGTAATTTATTGGATACTGTACTTAAAGTGTTCTGAGCATGTTTAAGTAGGGTGGGTGATATGGCTTGATTGTGTCACCATGCAAATCTCATCTTGAATTATGACTCCCACAATTCCCATGTGTTGTGGGAGGAACCCAGTGGGAGGTGATTTAATTATGGGAGCAGGTCTTTCCTGCACTGTTCTCATGATAGTGAATGAGTCTCACAAGATCTCATGGTTTTAAAAATGGGAGTTTCCCTGCACAAGCTGGAGCTCTCTCTTTGCCTGCCACCATCCATGTAATATGTGACTTCCTTCTCCTTGCCTTCTGCCATGATTGTGAGACCTCCCCAGCCATGTGGAATGTAAGTCCGTTAAACCTCTTTTTCTTTCCAGTCTAGAGTATGTCTTTATCAGCAGCATGAAAACGGACTAATACAGTAAATTGGTACCAGATGAGTAGGGCGCTGCTGAAAAATACCCAAAAATGTGGAAGTGACTTTGGAACTGGGTAACAGGCAGAGGTTAGAACAGTTTAGAGGGCTCAGAAGAAGACAGGAAAGTGTGGGAAAGTTTGGAATTTCCAAGAGACTTGTTGAATGGCTTTGACAAAAATACTGATAATGATATGAATGATAAGGTCCAGGTTGAGGTGGTCTCAGATGGAGATGAGGAACTTGTTGAGAACCGGAGCAAAGGTGACTCTTGTTATGTTTTAACAAGAGACTGGCAGCATTTTGCCCCTGCCCTAGAGATTTGTGGAACTTTAAATTTGAGAAAGATGATTTAGGGTATCTGGCAGAAGAAACTTCTAAGCAGCAAAGCATTCAAAAGGTGACTTGGGTGCTGCTAAGAGCATTCAGTTTTAAAAGAGAAACAGAGCATAAAAGTTTGGAAAATTTGCAGCTCTACAATGTGATAGAAAAGAAAATCCCATTTTCTGAGGAGAAATTCAAGCTGGCTGCATAAATTTGCATAAATAATGAGCTGAATGTTAAGCCAAGACAATGGGGAAAATGTCTCCAATGTCAGAGGTCTTCATGGCAGCCCCTCCCATTACAGGCCCAGAGGCCTAGGAGGAAAATATGGTTTTGTGGGTCAGGCTCAGGGTCCCCATGCTATGTGCAGTCTAGGGACTTGGTGCTCTGCATCCCAGCCACTCCAGCTGTTACTAAAAATGGCCAAGGTGCAGCTTAGGCCACTGCTTCAGAGGGTGCAAGCCTCAAGCCTTGGCAGCTTCCACGTGATGTTGAGCCTGTGGGTTCACAGAAGTCAATAATTGAGGTTTGGGAAGCTCTGCCTAGATTTCAGAGGATGTATGGAAATGCCTGGATGTCCAGGCAGAACTCTGTTGCAGGGGTGGGGCTCTTATGGAGAACCTCTGCTAGGGTAGTGCCGAAGGGAAATGTGGGGTTGGAGTCCCCACACAGAGTCCCTAATGGGGCACTGCTTAATGGAGCTATGAGAAGAGGGCCATAGTCCTCCAGTCCTCAGAATGATAGAGCCACTGACAACTTGCACTGTGTGCCAGGAAAAGCTGCAGCTGCAGAAAAAGCTGCAGACACTCAACACCAGCTCGTGAAAGCAGATGGGAGGGAGGCTGTACTCTGCAAAGCTACAGGGGCCGAGCTGCCCAAGACCATGGGAACCCACCTCTTGCATCTGTGTGACTCAGATGCAAGACCTGGAGTCAAAGGAGATAATTTTGGAGCTTTAAGATTTGACTGCCCTGCTGGATTTCAGACTTGCTTGGGGCCTGTAGTCCCTTTGTTTTGACCAATTTCTCCCCTTTGGAAAAGCTGTACTTACCTAATGCCTGTAACCCCATTGTATCTAGGAAGTAACTAACTTGCTTTTGATTTTACAGGCTGATATGGCTTGGCTGTGTCCCCACCCAAATCTCATCTTCAATTGTACTTCCATAATTCCCACATGTAGTGGGAGGGACACGGTGGGAGATAATTTGAATCATGGGAGTGGTTTCCTCCATACTGTTCTCATGGTAGTGAAGAATTTTCATGAGATCTGATGGTTTTATCAGGGGTTTCTGCTTTTGCATCTTCCTCATTTTCTCTTGTTGCCACCATGTAAGAAGTGCCTTTTGCCACCCACCATGATTCTGAGGCCTCCCCAGCCATGTGGAACTGTAAGTCCAATTAAACCTCTTTTTCTTCCCAGTCTTGGGTATGTCTTTATCAGCAGCATGAAAATGGACTAGTACATAGGCTCATAGGTGGAAGGGACTTACCTTGTCTCAGATGAGGTGTTGAATTGTGGACTTTTGAGTTAATGCTAAAATGAGTTAGGACTTTAGGGGACTGTTGGGAAGGCATGATTAGTTTTGAAATGTGAGGACATGAGATTTGGGAGGGGCCATGGGTAGAATGATACGGTTTGGCTGTGTCCCCACCCAAATATCATCCTGAATTGTAACTCCCACAATTCCCACATGTCATGGGGGGAGCCCACTGGGAGGTGATTGAATTATGGGGGCAGGTCTTTCCTGTGCTGCTCTTGTGACAGTGAATGAGTCTCATGAGAACTGATGGTTTTAAAACAGGAGTTGCCTTGCATAAGCTCTCTCTTTGCCTGCCACCATCCATGTAAGATGTGACTTGCTCCTTCTTGCCTTTTGCCATAACCATGAGGCCTCCCCAGCCTTGTGGAACTGTAACTCTGTTAAACCTCTTTTTCTTTCCAGTCTTGGGTATGTCTTTATCAGCAGCGTGAAAATGGACTAATACAGTATACTAATGCAATATTCACTAGAATGGCTAAAATGTAATAGTTTGACCACATTGAATGTTGGCAAAGGATATGGAAGAACTGAAACTCTGTACTTCTGATAGGAATGTAAAATGATGCAATTGTTTTGAAAATATTTGAAACATTAAACACATTCCTCTCATATGACCTAGGCATTCCTCTTGTAGGTATTTCCCCAAGAAATAAGAAATCATATGTCCACACAAAGACTTGTACATGAATATGAATGTCATCTCTATTTGTAATTGCCTAAAACTGGAAACAACAAGCAAATGTCCATCAGCAGGTAAGTGGATATGCTATGATACACACGATACTACACAGCAATAAAAAGGAATGAACTACTGCTACATGAAGCAACATGGATGAATCTCAAAATAATTATGCTGAGAAGACAGGTAAAAAGACAGACAAAAAAATCATACATACTGTATGATTCCATCACTAAAAAAGTCCTAGAAATTGCAAACTAATTGGCCAGAAGGCAAATTAATGGTTACCTTGTGTCAGGGGCTGGTGCCAGAGAGGGATGAATGACAAAGAGACATAAAAAAGTTTTTGGGGCTGATGAATATGTTGATTATTTTGATTGTGGTGATATTCTTTTTTTTTTGAGACGGAGTCTCACTCTGTCACCCAGGCTGGAGTGCAGTGGCGCAGTCTTGGCTCACTGCAAGCTCTGCCTCCCAGGTTCATGCCACTCTCCTGCCTCAGCCTCCTGAGTAGCTGGGACAACAGGCACCCGCCACCACGCCCGGCTAATTTTTTTTTGTATATTTAGTAGAGACAGGGTTTCACCATGTTAACCAGGATGGTCTCGATCTCCTGACCTCATGATCCGCCCGCCTCGGCCTCCCAAAATGCTGGGATTACAGGCGTAAGCCACTGCGCCCGGCCGATTGTGGTGATATTCTTATAAATAAATATATATGCATATATATATATATATATATGTCAAAACTCATCTAAGAACACACTTTAAATATGTGCAGCTGATTGTATATCAATTATACATCACTAAAGCTAACAAAGTAAATAAACAAATGAACATAGTAACCTATATACTGTTTTTACACACCATAAACTGTTTTTACACACTAGGAATAACCAGTTAGAAAATATAAAGGAAAAAATGTCTTATTCACCATGCCGGTACAAAATACAAAACAATCCACAGTAAATGTAATAAGCCGTGTGGTAGAGATTGCCTGGAAAAGCCTATGTAAGTCTTTGTGAAACCACCTTTGCAAAAACTATGGCAGTGAGAGAAGCCTAGCATGACTGACTCCATCTTGCTTCTGGCTGCACAGGTTGGCTGTCCCTGGTCATTCCTGGGCATAGGCCAAGTTAACCATGGGAGGAATTTAGTTTATAGTTTAACTTGAAAGCAACGATGATAATAGTCTCTCCCTAAAACTAACCCTCTCCTTGTTCAGGGACTGAAGCTGCCTTTATAAAACTAATGAAAGACCACAAGATTAGTATTACTGGGGAGATGAATTCTGTTAAAATGTAGGCATAGTTTTTATAATCCCTTACTGCTGAGTCATGTGGCTAGAGGTCACAAGATTTGTGACTTCCCAAAGTGTTCTTATAGGTAACATCAGTATTGTAGAACCTAAGATTGGTCTTTTGAGATGTTTTTCAGACTTTTGGTTTCTGGTAACCAACTGGTCCCACCTGGACCTGTGAATCATGACTCAGCTGGTCTCAAGGCCTCCATCCAGAGGCAGAATCAGTGCACAAGGACTCTTTTCAGCACCCCTACTATTTCATCCTGAGCCAGTTAGTGGCACTCATTCCCTAGCCCCCTGCCCACCAAATTATCCATAAATACCCTAGCCTCTGAGTTCTCTGGGAGGCTGATTTGAGTAATCGTAAAATTCTTGTCCTTCCACTTGGCTGGCCTTGCTTTAATTACACTTATTCTGTACTGCAATACCACAGTCTTAGTGAATTGGTTTTGTCTGTTCAGTGGGAAGAGGAACCCATTAGGGGATTGCATTTGTAACAATTTGAATCTTTGAAAATCTTCGGGAAAAAACCAGATTTGAATAAACAAGAAGACACAATATACTCATGACTATACTCATGAAGAGGGTGTAGTGAATGCTGTGATGTGCCACTGAGATTCCTCACTTGGAACGAGACCAAGGCACTCATTCCTTTTGCTGCTGAGAGTGTTGGCTGCCAATGGCTTATAGATCAGTTGTTCTCCAGGAATCTCCCTCAATGAAAGCCACCTCTCTTAAGCTTAAGGCCTCTTCTTGCTGGGTAGTTCACCTCTAGTGAGACTGGTCAATGGCGGGAAGGAAGTTTTACAAAGGTCTTGTCCCCTTGCCTCAGTTTGGGACAACTATGAAGTTCCATTTTAGCACCAGAACTCTATCTCCATGGGATCACCCGCTTTGTTGTGACTTCATTACACTTCAATGCTTCCTCTGCCTGATCCCACCTCCTTACTCCCAATGGTTCTTCCTAATAAATCTACTTGTACAAATCTCCTTCTGAGTAGGCTTCCCAGGGAACTTGACCTACAACAAAGGATAAGGGTGTCAATTATACCCAAGTCAATTTAATGCAATTTCTCATCAGAATAACAGTGAAATAATTTTATTAAGTGAAAATAGCTAAGAAATTGAGGGTAGGGGCAGGATAAGAACAACAAAATTGTACTTCAAAGACCAGAAATTGAATTTTGTTATGAAGCTATGATAATTTAAACAGCACATTAATGGTACGATAATAGAAAAACAGTCAATGAAACAGAAGAGAAAACACTGTATTCACTATAAATAACCTCCAAGAGGACATTATCTTTCTGGAATTTTCTCTCTACTCCCATGACTCTTTGAATCCTGTCTCTTCCCTAAGGATATCAATTCCTTGGAACTGTTTTATTTTTATTTATTTTTTTTCTTTTGAGACTGGGTCTCACTCTGACATTCAGGCTGGAATGCAGTGGTGCAATCTCAGCTCACTGCAACCTCTGTCTCCTAGGCTCAAACATTTTTCCCACCTCAGCCTCCCAAGTAGCTGGAACTACAGGCTTACGCCACCATACCTGGCTGATTTTTCTATTTTTTGTAGAGACAGGATTTCCCTGTGTTGACCAGGCTGGTCTCAAACCCCTGGGCTCAAGTAATCCTTCCACCTTGGCCTCCCAAAGTGCTAGAATTATAGGCATGAGTCACCATACCTGGCCTCCTTAGAACTATTTTTAATGGAAGCTACTCATTCTCTCATATGGACACCAGTGGTGGTATTTGCATTCCCCCAACTCCCTAATAATTTTATCAGGACATTATTTTTACCTCCTCATACTAAATCACTTTTTTTTTTTTTGTAGGTTCCAGCCATTTTATTACTCCTCCTTTTAGTTTTCTCATTAATACTCTACCAAAGTGAGCATTGTACTTCTACATCCATTGAGCACTTTAACACCTGGTTGAGTCCTTCTTCCCACCTTAGCATCTGCTACAATCTTAAGTAAATTTAATATCTGCATGGACAACACAACAAATACCCTAACCTGTTCATGCATTAACTAAATGGCAATGAACTCCAACTTTCTTCTCCCTGAAACCTACACCCATGGTCATAGTGGCCCCTTCATCATGAGGAATGGCTCTGTTTCTAAAACCTTAAACTCCAACACATCCATGACCACAGTCTCCTCCCTTCCTCTTTTTCCACAACTTTTCTTCTTTTAAGTGTATACCAAAAAGTATCTGAGCAGGTCTCAATCAATTTAGAGGTTTATTTTGTCAAGTTTGAGGACCATGGCCTGTGACACGGCCTCAGGAGGTCTCAAGAACATGTGCCCAAGGTTGTTGGGTTACAGCTTGGCTTTATACTTTTAAATGAGACAGAAATTCCAATGCAAGATACAAATCAATACTTTCAAGGTATACATTGGTTTGGAACATCTCAAAATGGAGGGGAATGTGGGCTTCCAGGTCATAGGTAGATTCAAAGATTTCCTGATTGGCAAATGGATGAAAGAGTTAAACTCTGCCTGAAAAGTTGAGTTCAGCATCAAGAAATGCTTGTGTTTATTTATTTATTTTTTTGAGATGGAGTCTTGCTGTGTCACCCAGGCTGGAGTGCAGTGGCACGATCTTGGCTCACTGCAACCTCCACCTCCTGGGTTCAAGCAATTCTCATGCCTCATCCTCCCAAGTAGCTGGGATTATAGGCATGTGCCACCACGCCTGGCTAATTTTTGTATTTTTAGTAAAGATGGAGTTTCACCATGTTGGCCAGTCTCAAACTCCTGGCCTCAAGTGAATCACCCACTTCGACATCCCAAACTTCTGGGATTATGGGCTTGAGCCACTGTGCCTGGCCAGAAATGCTTGAATTTAGATAAGGGGGTTGTGGAAGCCAAGGTTTTTGTCATGTACATAAAGCATCCAGGTAGCAGGCTTCAGAGAGAATGAATGGTGAATGTTTATTATCAGACCCTAAAAAATGTAGACTCTCTGGGAAAAGACCTATTAAGAGGAGATTCTCTACAGAATACAAATTTCCCTCACAAGAGACAGCTTTGTGGGGCCATTTCAGAATATGTCAAAGAAATATATTTTGAGGTAAAATACTTTGATTCCTTCAGGGCCTGTTATCTGTCATGTGTTGAACCTTGCATTTAATTGGGGTCTCTCAAGCCTACCTTAAGTTTCTTTCTTTCCTTTTGAACTTAAACCCATGTGATTTACAAAGGCTGGATCCCTATCTATTTGGGACAACTATGAAGTTTCATCCCAGCTTCAGAATTCCCGTTATCAGACAGGAATGATATAGCATCATCACAGGAGAATAAAAACTCCAGATAGCAGTTTCACATGACTAGAGGCTATGGGCTTAAGACCCTGAAACACCCATGTGGCCCAAGTGGGCTAAAACCAACTGGACCCAACATGGTGCTGGATTCAACCTAGGTTTCACTTGGATCATTATATGCTCATTAACATACTCAATTACACACCCACCAGTGCCAGGATAGTTTTGGGAACACCCATATTTGGTGTAAAAATGCGTGGCACCACAGTTCCAAGAAATCTCCATCTTTTTCCAGGAATTTTCACGACTATTCCATACCTTGATTAAAGAAACCCATAAAGGTAGCAGTCCCAAATTCCTTTATGTGTGACTCTCTCTTGAGTATGCCTGTACTCCTCTTTCTTGAGGATGTACTTTTCACTTTGCAATAAATTTCCATACTTCCACTATTTTCTGACTTTTCTTTGACTTTCTTCTCATGATTGTGTCAAGAGCCTGGACACTGGCTGGGGTTGAAGTCCCACCAGCGTTTGGGGGCCTACCCTGGTATCACCTGGACTCATAGACTCTACTCTCAATTCCTTCCAGCCCATGCTCTGCAATGCTGCCAGAGGAGCCTGTCTAAATGATGGTTTTCATCAAGTTATTCATCTGTTAAGGCATTTCCTTATCACCGTCATCATGAAGACTAAACTCACTGGTCTGGCACACAAGGCCCGCCATGGTCAGACTCCAGACTTCCCCTCTGACTTCTCCTCTTTTCACTCCTGTGTTCCCACCATGATGACGCGCATAATGGTTTATCCCCTCATGAGTTGCATATCCTGCGCCTCCATCTGGGAGACCTCCCCACACTCATCTTACCTCTTTGCAGACCTGCTTCCTCAGCCAGCACTGATTACTCCTCCCTGAAAATCTCCATTGTCGCTCATATATATCTAAGGCACTCGACGCTCTGTGTGGAAACTATTTCAGTGTTAGAGTCGCCTACCAGACTGTTAACATGTCATGTTCAGGGAGTTGAGAGTGGCATCTTTGAAATTACATCACTGCACCTATCACACAGTATGTGACACAAGGCATATGTTAGGCAAACAGCTTGGCTGAAACCGAGGAAGAATGCAAGGAAGAAGGCTTTGGGCTTGGATTCCAACAACCTGAATCCCAGTCCTAGCTCCTTTACTTACCTGTTAAGTGACTGAAGGTGGTGATTTTCTTCATCTGTCTTTTTTTTTTTTTTTTTTTTGAGATGGAGTTTTACTCTGTTGCCCAGGGTGGAGGACAGTGGTACAATTTCAGCTCACTGCAACTTCCAGCTCCTGGGTTCAAGTGATTCTCCTGCCTCAGCCTCTTGAGTAGCTCAGATTACATGCACGTGCCACAATGCCTGGCTAATTTTTTTGCATTTTTAGTAGAGAAAGGGTTTCACCATTTTGGCCAGGTTGATCTCTAACTCCTGACCTCAAGGGATCCACCCGCCTTGGCCTTCCAAAGTGCTGGGATTACAGGCATGAACCACCCCACCTGACCAATCTTTCTGATACATATTTACTTCCACCTGGAAATAGACATAGTAATAGCTACTCTACAGGGTGGCTTTAAGGAGAAAATGAGAGAACAATGTGAAATGCAGAAGATAGTTCCTGATATACAATAAGTCCTCTGTAACTTTTAGGTTTCCTTCTTGTCTTTCTTTCCTCCTTACCTTGTCTTCTTCCCCTACCCATCATTTGCAGTTTTTCCTGTTGGTTCTCATTTTCTCCTCATGTGTTTGGAACAGCAACAGGAAGAAATAAAACTGACTTTGAACCTAACCATTACCAGCTTCAAAGTATTCTAACTCCCAGCCCATGACTCAGCCAGGGCTCACCTCATTGTTGCTCCACCTTAATAAATAGTTGACCCTTTAGCTCATCTAGCTAGAAACAAACTAAATGTACTCATCTGGGTGTGTCCTGGAGTCTCCCTAATGAGGAACCTCCAAGAGTCTAAGCACTTCACTTAGCAAGCCTTGCAGGGAAAGAAGCTGTGGAATTTCTATAACCAAAACCAACTCCATCCTCAAAAATACACTCAACACTGATGTGGGCATTGAAATCCAGATGCTACTTAACATCATTTAATTTGTACCAATCGAACATAAAGGGAGTTTCACATTATTCCAGTGACGCAGAAAAGAAAATGGGTTGGATACAGAGAAATCGCCAGTTTGTAAATGTCAACCAGATCTAAGCTTATGCCAGAGTTTCCTGGATGCTTATTTTGCCTAAGAACATGATTGAAAGCATCGACCTGTAGATTATATCCTTACATGCAGACAAGAATGACACTGAAGGCTTAACATGGAAGAAAGAAGAAACGTGAAAGACAGTAACTAGAAGTGACCTAGAATAGTAAAGCACAAAAGAAATTTAAGGAAACAAAAGGGTAGAAGAGAGTCATCAGTAATTATAGCAATTCCATAGGGAGTATAATCCAATTTCCATTTGACATACTAGAAAACTGAGGCTCAGAGAGATTATTAAATAACATATCCAAAGTCACACAGGGAGACATCACTCACGTCAAGGTTCCAAACCAGGTCTGTCCAAGTCCAAAGCCCATGTCATTTCTAGTCTTTCAGGTGGTCTCAAAGAAAGCATAGTAAACACATATAAAATGAATACACCAGGTTGACTAGGGTTTATTTAGCTTTATTCATCATCACCTGGCAGATAAATATTTTAGAACATTCAAAACCATTAGGAGAAGACTCCAGCGTGTAAGGAGCTTGGAAGTCATCACTGTGTCCTAACAAGTAAAAAGCTGAACAAACTACAGTTCAACAGCTCTTCTTGGGTCCATCAGAGGATTAAGGTCACAGCTCAAACTGCTTGGAGAAACAGACATGCAGGTACAGAGAACCATAGCTTACTCCAGGGGAAACCCATGAGCAGAAACTTCTGCAGAAACAAGTAGAGAAACCTGAAGTGTAAGTAACGAATTGCTGGAGACTCAGAGTAGACAAGTCGAGAGTAAAAAGCTTCAGGGGGGTGCCCAGTCTTAGAAGGGAGCACTCCCACTTTTTTGAGTTTTACCTCCAGTGGCTCTAAGGGGTTCTCAGAGTGAAGATCAAAGGAAAAAAAAAAAATCTCCTCGTGCTTCCAGAAGGGGGAAGAGAAAAGAAACCATGGTGAAATATGTCAGAGCACTCTGTTCTTCACAAGGTCTGCCCTCAGGAGAACCTCTTGCACCAGAGCCTAAGTGACCCCGGAAAGGGAAATACCCAATTCTAGCTCCCTCTAGCCATCCTGTCCCTCCTAAGGAGGGAAAAGTGAGAAGCATGCTTGAAGTGCACAGTCCAGAGGTACAGGCTTACTAAAAGACTGAGACCTGTTCATGGGACCATAGAGCGCTTCCCCTCCCTCCACACCTTACCACCATACCACTAAAGGTCGATTTACAGCAGCTTTTTTTTTTTTTTAACCCAGTACAGCACATCCACTTTCAACAAAAAATTGCAAGGCACACGAAAAGGCAAAAACAAAACAAAAAACCAACAAAAAACCCCTCCCCACAGTTTGAGTATATAGAATGAGCATCAGAACCAGACTCAGGTATAACAAGGTTGGCATTATCTGACCAGCAATTTAAAATAATAATGATTAATATATTAAAAGTAGACAGTATGTAAGCCACACCCTGGCATGTAAAGCTCTTTGTGAGAAGGTAATAATGCTTTGCATGTCACATTTTAGCTTATAGCTAGGTAATACCAATATACATACACATTTGGGGAAAGTGAGCAAGGAAAGAAAATGTGGCTGGGTGTGGTGGCTCATGCCTATAATCCCAGTACTTTGGGAGACTGAGGCAGGAGGATTTCTTGAGCCCAGGAGTTCGAGTCCAGCCTGGGCAAAATAGTGAGCTCCCTGTCTATATAAAAAAATTTTAATTAGCTGGGCATGGTGGCACATGCCTATAATCCCTGCTACATGGGAAGCTGAGGTGGGAGGATCACATGAGCCTGGGAGGTCAAGGCTGCAGTGAACTGTGAGTGTGCCAATGCACTCCAGCCTGGGTGACAAAGCAAAACCCTGTCTTAAGAAAAGAAAAAAGAAAGAAAGAAAAGGAAATGCACTGGGTGAGAGACTGGCACAGGAGGTGGCAGAAGTGATTTGAAGGGATGCTGTAGGACATTGTGCCGTATGCCTTTGAGTTTACCTGTGTATTACATAGACATATACCTTGATAGGGCTCCCACATAGATGTTGATTGAGATACTTCTGGGCTTCGTCTAAGGATGGACCTGGTGTTGTGGATTTTGTATCAATAGCTGCAGTTTCCCTACCAGGCTAATATGTGGCATGACTTGGGGCATTATGTCTGGAAGTTCAGCTTCAAATCTTCTTTTTTTTTAAGAATGTCCAAAATACTGTAAGCTACCAAAAATCCTCTAATAAATTTGTTTTCTTCCTAACAAATAACACTGGCCTTGCTGAGAACCACAGCCAAGATATTGTATATTTCTTAAAAGCTTATTTAGAAATATAGAGGCAACTGTTAGGGAAACAGTGGTTAAAAGAGTTCAGAGTGGCTGCTTCAGAGAAGCAGCAGTCAAGAATAAGGAAGGATGGATATAGTTGACATTTAAAAAAAAAAATCTGGTAGTACGGCTGGGTGTGGTGGCTCATGCCTGTAATTCCAGCACTTTCAGATGCTGAGACAGGCGTATCACCTGAGGTTGGGAGTTCGAGACCAGCTTAGCCAACATGGCGAAACCCCGTCTCTACAAAGACTACAAAAATTAGCCAGGCATGGTGGCATGCGCCTATAATCACAGCTACTTGGGATGCTGAGGTAGGAGAATTGGTTGAACCTGGGAGGTGGAGGTTGTAGAGAGCCAAGATCACACCAATGCATTCCAGCCTGGGCAACAGAGTAAGACTCTGTCTCAAAGAAACAAAACAAAACCAAACCAAAAAGAAACAAAAAAATCTGGTAGTACTAGATGACTTTTTATCATATATTATATATATATATATTTTTTTTCTAATAAAATAAAAAAGGTTTATGGGAACCACTAAAAGAGCATCATTCACATGAACAAACTCTGAGGCTAGTAAATGCAGAGGAAGATGTTTGATAATGCAGTACAGCAAGTGGTATAGAGTCCTGGCTTCTACATGGTGAAGCTGTCCTTTGAAGGTCCTGGTCCCTCAATCCAATTAGGTTCTCCCTGAACTGGAATATGCTTCCATTCCATCCCACCCATCCAGAGCAACATCCAGCCCTCCTCATCTACCACAGAGCAGAACAGAGAGATGAGTACATGTTAACTCTGGCTGCATGGAGACAAAGCAGGCAGTGACTGTGTTGTGAGAACTTTACCATTAGGATTTAGAGCAATGACGCCAGGAAATGAAGGTGAAGGACAAAGGAGACGCTGTGTGCGCAATGCAAAACCAGGGGCATTGGACAGGGTCTGAGTTGGACTAAGAAGACAGGGAACTTCCTCCGCCATGTTTGGCTAAGGAATTTCCCTAATGTCCCAGAGAGAAGGGATGGGAAGTTCGCAATAAAACTAGACTGTGATTACTCTTTTTACAGCTGAGGAAACTGAGGCTTAAAAATGTTAAACAACTTGCCCAGATCAACCCAATTGTTGAAGAAAAAACAAACACACCTCAAATACTGCTGTCAGCATAGTCATTTGGAAACCAGCATGCCTATTTGGATTCAACAAGCATTTATTGGGCAGCTACTAGGTGCTAGAACCTCTGGTAAGTGTTTGTGCATATAGCCAAGAGGCATAAGAGCATTCATGTCCTACAGCCTCAAAATCCTTCTCCTAGGCATCATCCAAAAAGCAATCTAGCAGACCAGAAAAGCTATAGTCACGAAAAGGTTTCTGCCAGCATTATCCATTTGGGAATAGTTGGAAACAACAGAAGTAGCTAAATTAAAACTCATCTTTTTTTTTTTCTTTTTTTTTCCTTGAGACAGGGTCTCATTCTGTTACCCAGGCTGGAGTGTAATGGTGCAATCATGGCTCACTGTAGACTTGACTTCCTGGACTTTAGACTCAAGTGATCCTCCCACCTTGGTCTTCTGAGTAGCTAGAAGTGCAGGTACTTGTCACCGTATCAGAATAATTTTTTCTTTTTTTTTATTTTTTTGTAGACATGAAGTTTTGCCAGGTTGTCCAGGTTGGTCTTGAACTCCTGGACCCAAGTGTTCCACCTGCCTTAGCCTCCCAAAGTGCTGGGATTACAGGTGTGGGTCACTGTACCTGGCCAAAGCTCATCTTTAAAGGCATTTTCTATGGCAATAACACCTATTTTTATAGAAGTTATGTAGAAAAATGAGAAGAATCTAATGCACTGCTAATCTTAAATATAAAACAATTGTATTGCTCTATGATAACTGTAGAAAAAAATGTATACACAGATACTCCTCAAGGTACAATGCGTTACACCCCCACAAACTCATTGTAAGTTGAAAATATGATAAGTGGAAAATACATTTAACACACCTACCTTCCAAACATCGTAGTTTAGCCTACTGTATTAGTCAGGGTTCTCTAGAGGGACAGAACTAATAGTGTGTCCGGAATTGTTGGGTTCTTGATCTCACTGACTTCAAGAATGACTGCAGACCCTCGCGGTGAGTGTTACAGTTCTTAAAGATGATGTGTCTGGAGTTTGTTCCTTCAGATGTTCAGATGTGTCTGGAGCTTCTTCCTTCTGGTGGGTTCGTGGTCTCGCTGTGGGAACTGAAGCTGTAGACCTCCATGGTGAGTGTTACAGCTCATAAAGGCAGCGCGTCTGGAGTTGATCCTTCTTCCTGCTGAGTTCGTGGTCTTGCTGGCTTCAGGAGTGAAGCTGCAGACCTTCGCAGTGAGTGTTACAGCTCATAAAGGCAGTGTGAACCCAAAGAGTGAGTAGCAGCAAGATTTATTGCAAAGAGCGAAAGAATAAAGCTTCCAAGCTGTGGAAGGGGACCCCAGCAGGTTGCCACTGCTGGTTTGGGCAGCCTGCTTTTATTGCCTTATCTGGCCCCACCCACATCCCACTGATTGGTCCATTTTACAGAGAGCTGATTGGTCCACTTTACAGAGAGCTGATTGGTCCGTTTTGACAGAGTGCTGATTGGTGCGTTTACACCTTGAGCTAGACACAGAGTCACAGAGTGCTAGTTAGCTAGATACAGAATTAGCTAGATACAGAGTACCAATTGGTGTGTTTACAAACCTTGAACTACACACAGAGTACTGATGGGCGTATTTACAAACCCTGAGCTAGACACAGAGTGCTGATTGGTGCATTTACAATCCTTGAGCTAGACACAGAGT
>NW_012119598.1:890821-965707 GCF_000951035.1 Colobus angolensis palliatus
TTTACAAACCCTGAGCTAGACATAAAGTGCTGATTGGTGCATTTACAATCCTTGAGCTAGACACAGAGTTACAGAGTGCTAGTCCTCCAAGTCTCCACTAGGTTAGCTAGATACAGAGAACCAACTAGTGTATTCACAAACCCTGAGCTAGACACAGAGTGCTGATTGGTGCACATAGAGTCCTCCGAAAGAGTATTAATTCACTTGATTACAAAGTCTCTCAATAGGCCATCTGCAAACTGAGGAGCAAGAAAGCCAGTCTGAGGCCCAAAGTGAAGAACTTGGAGTCCAATGTTTGAGGGCAGGAAGCATCCAGCATGGGAGAAACATGTAGGCTGGGAGGCTAGGCCAGTGTAGGCTTTCCACGTTTTTCTGCCTGCTCCATATTCTGGCCATTCTGGCAACTGATTAGGTGGTGCCCACCCAGATTAAAGGTGGGTCTGCTGTTCCCAGACCACTGACTCAAATGTTACTCTCCTTTGGCAACACCCTCACAGACACACCCAGGATCAATACTTTGCACGCTTCAATCCAATCAAGTTGACACTCAGTATTAACCATCACATATACCATTGCAGATTTAATTTGCATTTCCTTAATGACCAGTGATGCTGCACATCTTTTCATCCTTCTGGCATTTAATATCATTCTACAACATTATGATTGAAGACTGCATAGTGTTTCATTTTAGAGGCATCACAATTTAGTTAGCCGATTCTTTAGAATAGGACTTTTAGACTGCTTATGATTTCTCTTTGGCTACTATAAATTTTGTTGAGATAAATATTTGTATAATTAAATCTGGGAGTTACATCATTGACTATTTAGACTAAAATTCCTAGATTTCCAATCTGCCTTCTTGTTTCAGCTCTCATACTGTGTGCTTATTGCATTTAGTTTTGCCAGAAATCGAACTTTCTAATTATTTCTACAAGATTTTTATTGATTCAACTGGATTTTGTAGGTATACAAATAAATAATGTATAAGTAATGATATTTATTTCCTTTGAATAATCATGTCTTGGTTCCTTTTCCTTTATCCGATTTCATGGGTGAGAACTTAAATAATAGTGGTATCTGTCTTTTTGCTGACTAACATAGTCGATTTAGTATCAAAATAAGATATTGGCATTATAGTATTAATTCTTTAAATAGACTTGCATTCCATTCTAGTTTGCTATGATTTTGTTAAGAAGTTTACCTTTAAAGTAGTTATGTGTCTTTTTTCACAATTATTTAAATAATTACGAGTCTTACTTTTTCCCCTTTTTACATATAGAATCAAATCTATAATCTATGTTCTAATTTTTAAAAGTGAACTTAGCCTTTTAGAGTGAGCAACTTGCCAAGTGTTTAATATCATTCTACAACATTATGATTGAAGACTGCATAATATTTCTTTCTCTTTTCTTTCTGTTTTAGACAGAGTCTTGCTCTGTTGTACAGGCTGGAGTGCAGTGGTGCAATCTTGGCTCACTGCAACCTCTGCCTCCTGGGTTCAAGTGATTCTTGTGCCTTAGCCTCCCAAGTAGCTGGGACTACAGGCTCGTGCCACCACATCTAGCTAATTTTTGTAAATTTTGTAGAGTCAGGATCTCACCATGTTGACAAAGCCAGTCTCGAACTCCTGGCCTCAAGTGATCCACCTGCCTCAGCCACCCAAAGTGCTGGGATAATAGGCGTGAGCCACTGTGCCCTGCCTAAAGACTGCATAATATTTCATTTTAGAGGTATCATAATTTAGTTAACCAATTCTCTATTACAGGACTTTTAGGCTATTTATAATTTCTCTTTAGCTATTATAAATTGTGTTGAGATAAATATTCTTGTAATTAAATATTGGGGTACATCTCTGCCTATTAATTTAGGTTAGAATTTCTAGATTTCCAATGGTAGGTCAAGGAATCTGAACATTTTTAAGGCTTTTGATTATTCACTATGACTTTTCTCTCAAGAGAGCGGATATTTGCATGCTTACCAACATTCTAATCTGGTCTGATGATAGGTGATTAATGCTATCACAGTAATTTGCATTTGCCTTTGAAAACACTGAATACCTTAAATGTGTATTTTATTTTTCTTTTCTGCTTGAATGCTTTATTTACTTTGTGTCTTTTATTGTATGTTCAGTTGGTCCTCATTATTTGTGGATTCTGTACTTGCAAATTCACCTACTAAGTAACATGTATCTGTAACTTCAAAATAAATCAACACTCATGGTGCTTCCATGGTCATACGGAGATTATGTGCAGAGCGGTGAAACATTTGGATAACCTGATGCTCATGTTCCCAGCTGTGGTGGACCAAGACAACAATCTGCCTTCTTGTTTCAGCTCTCACACTGTAAACAAGGATGCTTTTTGTAGTCTATTTAGTTCCATATTTTTTTTTTTTGCATTTTTGTGCCTTTCGTTGGTGATTTCACTGTTTCAGATGGTCCCCAAACATAGCACTGAAGAGATGTCTAGTGTTCTAAGCACAAGAAGGCTGTGCTGTACCTTATTGAGAAAATACATGTGTCAGATAAGCTTCACTCAAGCATAAATTATAGTGCTGTTAGCTATGAGTTCAAGATTAACGAATCAGCAACATGTATTAAATAAGGTGTCTCCAAACAGAAACACACATAAATCAAGGTTATGTACTGATCAGTTGATGAACGTATTGTTACTGGGGGGTCCTTGTTCCCAAAGCTCCCAAGATGGTGGCGGGCCGTGTCCAAGATGGTGGCAGGCCTCGTGTCCTCTGACCTGGGGTTATTGGCCTCACGGATTCCAAGGAATGGAATCTTGGCCATGCGGTGAGTGTTATAGCTCTATTAGAAGCCGTGGGTCACGGAAGAGAACCGTGGAACCCAATGACTAGTGTTCAGCTTGATTAGGATGAACCCAGGCACTTAGCCATGCAGGAACAATGGCAGGCCTTTAGCCTGATTGGGAGCCTCAGTGGGCGCCTCAATGAATCAGGACCACAGCCGACACCCTGCTGGATCTGGAAGGACGGAAGTCAGCGGTGGGTCTGCAATGCGGCAAACAGCAGTGGTGGACGGTGAGCTCAGCTCAGCTCGAGCTCTAACAAACACGGACCAGAAGAGAGTGCAGTTGCAAGATTTAATAGAGTGAAAACAGAGCTCCCACACAAAGGGAGGGGACCCAAAGAGGTTCGCCGTTGCTGGCTCCAGTGCCTGGGTTTATATCTGGATCACTGTCCCTTCTGCTGTGCTCTCAGGCGATAGATGATTGGCTATTTCTTTACCTCCTGTTTTTGCCTAATTAGCATTTTAGCGAGCTCTCTTTACTAACTGCTTGGTTGGGTGTGAGCTAAGTTGCAAGCCCTGTGTTTAAAGGTGGAAGCAGTTACCTTCCCAGCTAGGCTTAGGGATTCTTAGTCTGCCTAGGAAATCCAGCTAGTCCTGTCTCTCACTATGACCAGAGAGAGGCTTATAAGCAGGTAATGCTGCTTTTTGTTGTTGTTGTTTTGTTTTGTTTTTTTCCATTGAGGAGCAATGGCTCAGTATTTTCAGAGTCATGTTTGTAGTGGCTTTATACAACATAACTACCATAGGCTGGGTGCGGTGGCTCACACCTGTAATTCCAGCACTTTGGGATTACAGGTGCACACCACCATGCCCAGCTAATTTTTGTATTTTTAGTAGAGATTGGGTTTTGCCATGTTGCCTAGGCTGATCTCGAACTCCTGGCCTCAAATGACTCACCCATTTTGGCCTCCCACAGTGCTGGGATTACGGACATGAGCCACCGTGCCCAGTCCAGAATATTTTCATAGGTGCTATGACACTTGTATTCTCTTTAACAATCCTCTGATGGGAGGTCAGCCCAGTGTCCTTGGTTTCCTATAAACAGTAGTGATAGATGCTTTAGAAACCTCCTCAGATCTTAAGGAGGTGGAGTTGTTAATACAAATAGCCATTACCAGTTCAGCAGTGCATAATTCTGAGAGGAAAATGGAGACTGGTAAAGCTAGGGTAGGTGGAAGAGAGGGAGGGAAATTTAACTTTTGTCCATTAAAAGTAAAATTTTAATGGTTAAGGGGTCATCTTTTGCACCTGGCTCTGTTTGGGCCAGTTTCTACACCTGCAGTTTTACCTGGCAAGATCATGGTGCTGCTGCCTGGGACATCAAGCCCAAACCCACGTCACCCCATCCAGGTACCTGTTGTCCTAATTACCACATGAAAGCTGGGGGTGGGACCTAGGAAGCGGAGGTTATCTGGAGGATAGCTCAGTGCTTCTCACTTAGATTATCTGTGCTGCAATCTCTATGAACTTGTGCCTTGAGCCTAGGATGAGGAGGCTGCCATACGATAAGAAGAAGAATTTACAGAGCCAGTTTTTCTAGTCTCCTTCCAGGAGAACTTGGGACTTTGACATGGAGCATGGTGATGGCAGGCAGATCAGTGGTGATTGTGCTGGTGGGCAAGGGGTGGCTGCGCGGCTCTTACGTAACACTGCCTTTTACCCAGAGACTTGGGTGTGCCTCTGCATACAGAGGAAGAGCACTAGGACCCAGAGAGCTGGTTCTAAGCATCACAGAATCCCAGTCTCTTCAGCAATGGCTCAGTCAACATGGGCCCCCACAAGGTCATGAACTGTTGGTTTAATGGCTCTGTGGCCACTTGTAGGCCAGCAGGTAACAGGAGGATATTATGACCTCTGAGACCTGGAGCTCAGTACCAGATGGCATATTATATCCTGGCCCCACCCTGGGACACCATTTCTAGTGTGCCACTCTTCCTGAGATGTGGGGCTCAGTGCCAAATGGTGTATTATGTCTTGGCCCTGCCTGGAACACCGTTTCTAACATGCCACTCTTCCTTTCACCATGGGATCAACCCCTAGCTGTCTGAAAGACACTGTTGAGCTACCAGTTAATTGAAGGTGGAGAAACACAACTCCTTACCCTTAACCTCTCTGTGCTTACAGTGTGGTGTCTGTGAAGAATGGTAACATGGTATCTGTGAAGAATGCAGGTATTTCCCAGCCTTAGCTTAGAATGGAGTTGACATCTGTCTCTCTTTCTCTCCCTGTCTCATCTCCTCTCTCTCTGACATTACTAACCTGCTGAGTCCTTATTTTCCTTAACCATCCTTTATTAGCCTTGGAAATGACAGATATGTTGATGGTGAAGGTGGAGGCCCTGATGTCCTTGCTCCAGATGCCAGAACCCTTGGCCTGATGTCGGCAGCTGCAGCCGCACTGGTTGTTTTGTTTGCACTTCCAGATCCACTCTCCATCCTTCTCTACTCTGTCTGTGCTGTGGGAGGCTGACCCCATCTGTCTACTTCAGTGGAGCACTAGAGCTTGCAAGAATTGATTGTATGCATCTCCTCCTAACCCCGTGTTTGGTGACTGTGGTAGGAATATTTACACCATGGACATTGGCAAATACTACAAGTAAGCATGCATGCACACATACATGTCTCAGAGCTTGTTGTTAAATATTTATTTACCAGCCAACCACTGGGGCAACATGAGTATATTCCTTGCCTCTGCCTTCTGCTTGGGTTTGGTCACTGGGTGGTACTTGCAAGGAACTGAAGAGAGCATGGTAAGAGTATCCACTCTCCTGGCCTCCCTAACACATTCTCAGATTGGCTGAATCCCTCTCCAAAGGCTTCAGCTGTGGTCAAGCACCCACTCCATAAACCCATCCTTTCTGGATTCTAGATATTTCTTCCCTTTCCTTCTTGACGTGTATATTAGGCCATTCTTGCATTGCTATGAAGAAACACCTGAGGCTGAGTAATTAATATAGAAGAGACTCACAGTTCTGTAGGCTGTTACAGGAAGCATGGTGCTGGCGTCTTCTCAGCTTCTGGGGAGGCCTCAGGAAGCTTCCAATCATCACTGAAGGTGAAGGGAAGTAGGCATCTCACATGGCCAGAGCGGGAGCAAGGGGTGGCTGGAGGTGCCACACTTTTAAACAACCAGATATTATGAATCTCACGATTGAGAGGACAATACCCAACCATAAGGGATCTGCCCCATAACACAAATATCTCGCACCAAGCCCCATCTCCTACACTGGGGATTACATTTCAGTGTGAGATTTGGGGGGACAAATATCCAAACTATATACAAGTCTATGGGTGGTAATGGCCCCAGGGGCCATAGTATCTCTCCCTGGGTTCCCTAAACCCTACCTACACCAATAGCTCCATTGATAACACTCTTCTCTAAAAACTCACGTGAGTGGGTATTACCTGTTTCCTTCTGACTAATACAAAAGCTGGGCATAGTCAGTCTGGTAGGAATGCCTGCTGAGTGCACTTCCCGTGTCTGGATACAGATGCTAAATGCAAGAGCTGCAGTTTTCAAACTCTCTCTCTCTCTCTCTTTTTTTTTTTGAGACAGATTCTTAGTCTGTCACCCAGGCTGGAGTGCAGTGGTGTGATCTCAGCTCACTGCAACCTCCGCCTCCTGGGTTCAAGTGATTCTCATGCCTCAGCCTCCGGAGTAGCTGGGATTAGAGGCGTGTGCCACCACACCTAGCTAATTTTTGTATTTTTTTTTTTTTTGGCAGAGACAGGATTTCACCATGTTGGACAAGCTGGTCTCAAACTCCTGACCTCAGGCGATCCACCCACTTAGGCTTCCCAAAGTGCTGGGATCACAGGCGTGAGCCACCATGCCCAACCTGCAGTTATGATTTCTGATAGATGTGGTATCTCTCATTTATCTTTCAGTCCTCCAATTCCCGATTAACCCATTCCTTTATTCTTTCTGTTAACATAACTGGTGGTGTTTAGTTTTCCAAGCCAGGCCCTGGCCAACATAGACTCCTTGAATCTTCAACATGGACCCTAGGTTAAGAGCATCTGATGTCTCAGATGGTTAGCTAGTACCTATCTCGAGAAAGAATCAGGGGCCATAAGCGAGGGTTTGTGACTATCAAAACTTAATAAGATTGCCAGGCACGGTGGCTTGCACCTGTAATCCTAGCACTTTGGGACGCTGGGGAGGAAGGATTACTTGAGCCCAGGAGTTCGAGATTGGCCTGGGCAGCATAGTGGGATCTTGTCTCTACAAAAAATTTTAAAAATTAGTCAGGTGTTGTGGTGTGTGCCTGAAATAGTTTGGCTATGTCCCCACCCAAATCTCATCTTGAATTTTAGTTCCCTTAATCCCCACGTGTTGTGGGAGGGACCTGGTGGGAGGTAATTGAATCATGGGGGCGGTTACCCCCATGTTGCTGTTCTCATGATAGTGAGTGAGTTCTCATGAGCTCTGATGGTTTATAAAGGGCTTTTTCCCCTTTTGCTTGGTGCTTCTCTTGCCTGCCACCATGTAAGATATGACTTTGCTCCTTGCCTCCCGCTGTGATTGTGCGTCCTCCCCAGCTGTGTGAAACTGTGAGTCAATTAAACCTCTTTCCTCTATAAATTACCCCGTCTCAGATAGGTCTTTATTAGCAGCCTGAGAACGGACTAATACAACACCTGTAGTCCCAACTACTCAGGAGGCTGAGGTAGAAGCTTCACTTGAGCCCGGGGGGTTTGAGGCCACAGTGGGCTGTGATTGTACCACTACAATCCAGCCTTGGTGACAAAGCAAGATCTCATCTCAAAAACCAAGACAGAAGTGAGCCCCTCAAAACTTACTAAGACTTTCACGTTTGTGTGCCTTTTCCCTTGTTTTAAATATCTCAGTTACCACTGTATTGTGCCCTTGCAGTGATGCTTAAAATGAAAAGGACTCAGAGTTTGTCTTTAGGAAAAGTGAGAAAATGGGGAACTGGCTTAATAACCAACAAGGGGAGTGGGGTGGGGAGCAACATCTTTCTTTTTATTAACCTCTCAGAGATCTAGTATTTCCTTTCCTTATGCATATAGGCTAAAAATAAAGAAAATCGCAGTAGTATTAGCAGTACATGCAACTCCATTAATAATGCTTTCATAACACAGAGTTGCTGCAGATATTTCAAGGGTGAGGGGCAGAGATGGTTTTGGATGGAGAGTCTCCCCATGGGGAAGAGGGAGGGGGCAACACTAAAGAGAAAAGAAAAGTGGTTGAGGTCAGACATGGTGGCTCATACCTGTAATCCAAGCACTTTGGGAAGCCGAAGCAGGATGATCACCTGAGGTCAGGAGTTCGAGACCAGCCTGGCCAACATGGTGAAACCCAATCTCTACTAAAAATTCAAAAAAATTAGCTGGGCATGGTGGTGCATGCTTGTAATCCAAGCTACTTGGGAGGCTGAGGTACGAGAATCGTTCGAACCCAGGAGGTGGAGGTTGTACTGAGCCAAGATAGCACCACTGCCCGCCCACCTGGGTGACAGAGTGAGACTCTGTCTCAAAAGCAAACAAACAAACAAACGAAAACAAAATAAAACCCAAAATGTGGTTGAGTTCCTGGGACTAGGGCAGGGAAGACAAGAAGAACATGGAAGCTGGGCCTGAGAACTGACTATGGGAATTCCACAGGAAAAAAAGCTTTGATGCCCTTTAACCCAGTGATCCTGGTTCTGGGAAGCTATCCTAGGAAAATAGCTCAAAAGGAAAGCTATCTAAACCCTTGACTCTTTCCAGCCTGTCTGGTTTGCGGGTACAGATGAGAACGCATTAACATTGATGCCTGTAGACCACATACTCACTGGGTCAACTGCATAATTGGAGGAAATCAAGTCCCTGCCTCAGAGTCCCTCCATCAGTTCTTGGAGGTATCTGCCAGTGTCTTGCACGTGGTAAGGACCAAGTTTCCTTCTGCCCTGCTCCAGCCTGCTTGTGGGGTCCTCAGCCCATAACCCATTGGCGGGTTGCCCCTCACTCTGCCTCTGCTGCCCCACTTGCATGAAAATGCTGCTTCTGGGCCATTTTTGTATTTCCCTGACCCCTGGCCACTGTGGTTTTCACGTCTGGACCAGGAAGTGACCCATCTTTTCCCCGAGGCCTCGTAGGACCTTTCCTCAAAACGACAACTACTCCTGCCCATTCACTTCTCTCTAAAAATGATGAGTACCACTGTCTCAGGTCAAATGTAGAACAAACCCAGCATCTTCCATTTTTCTTGCTGCCCCCATCTCTCTTCCCATTAGGCCAGAACCAGCCCACCCCATTGCATGTCATCTTGTGGAAAGAGGTGCCTGAAAAATTCTCTTAGGCTCCCAGGCTCTGTTACAGAGTGGTGATCTGAGTAATGCACTAAACTGTTCATTGTAACATTAGGTCCAACAGTGAAAAACAGAAAGTAATCTAAAAGGACACGGTTCAAGAAGAGATTGGGTGAATTATGCAGTATAACCTCTTGTGAGATATACAGAGCCAATAATAATTGCAAGGACCCCATATAACATAAAAAAGTGCTTAGGATTTAATTGTAAGTGATAAAGAGAATAAATTTTACTGTACACGATGATGACTTCAGCTACATAAAAATGATACATGCCGATGAAATGAAACAAAAATGAACCAACAAAAAGCAGTTCAACTTGGAGTGTTGATAGTGTGGGACAAATTTTTCCTTTCCTTTGGAGTCCTATTAGTTTATTTATAATATGTATTTAATAAGAATAAAAAATTATTGGAAGAAAGTAATAAAAGGCTCGATCCTGCTTTGAGATCTCCTTTGAACATAACTCAGGTTGTATTTGAGCTGGGAGGGGGATGGGGGTCGGCCTGACTGAGGTTATGAGGTTGACCATACTGTTCTCTCTGGGAGCATTTCCAGCTTGAATTTCTAGAAGCTGTATAAAGGTGCTTCTTTTCTACAGTGGCAACGTGTAATCCCAAGGCTTCAGGAAGGAAGAGTAATCATGCCTCACTGTGGAGTTGCCTTTAGTCCATTTGGGCTGCTATAACAAAAAAGCCCTTAGACTAGATAATTTATAAACAACCAAAATGTATTTTTATTTTATTATTATTTTTTTGAGACAGAGTCTCACTCTGTTGCCCAGACTGGAGTGCAATGGTAGGATCTTGGCTCATTGCAACCTTCACCTCCTGGGCTCAAACAATCCTCCCACCTCAGGCTCCTGAGTAGCTGGGACTACAGGCATCACAACACCTAGCTGATTTTTTTGGCATTTTTTGTAGAGATAGGGTTTCACCATGTTGCCCAGGCTGGTCTCAAACTCCTGGCCTCAAGTGATCCTCCTTTCTTGGCCTGTCAAAGTGCTGGGATTACAGGTGTGGCCACCATGACTAGCCTAATAACAGAAATTTATTGCTCATGGTTCTGGAGGCTGCGAAGTCCAAGATCCACGTGCCAGCAGATTCAGCGCCTCTGCTTCAAGATGGTGTCTTCGTGTTCCATCCTCACATGGTGAAAGAGTCAAAAACACGCCCTTTAGCCCCTTTTATAAGGTCACTAATCCCAGTTATTAGAGCAGAGCTCTTATGACCTAAAAACTTTCCAAAGGCCTCACTTCTTTTTTTCTTTTTAAGCCTACAGCACCTGGTATTCCCAGACAGTCTCCCATCTAAGAACTAACCAGGCTTTACCTTGCTTAGCTTCCAAGACCAGATGAGATCAGATGCATTCAGGTTGGTATAGCTGTAGACAGCCCCACCTATTTATGCCTTCACACTGGGGGTTAGGTCCCAACATAGGAATTTTTTTGGGACACCAACATTCAGACCACAGCAGGAGTGTTGGAGACCAATTAGAATGTTGACATTTGATAATTGCCCCCTTCAAAACTGGCTGACTTCCTGCAGCTTGAGGGGGTCTAGAAGAGAAAGGAATCTGACTGATGGTTGAAGCTAGTGCTCTTTTGTGGGTGCCATCACCTGTTTGTTGTGTGAACTTGGTGTCTTTCTCCTTGGAGTCAGCTACTAAAACTTCTCATCCACAGTGCTGGCCCCTGAATCCTGCCTAACAAAGCCTTATCCTATGTTCAGGAAGAGAAATGAGACGCAACGTTGCCCAGGAGCTGGGCATTGGTGATGACTCCAAGCCCTGCTTCTCTTCCACCTGCTAGGGCTCTGCTTGCTCCACTGGTTTGCCAAATCCACATCCGGATTTTCCTGTTCTCTGGGCCCGTTTCGACTCATGATTTGCTTTGGACTTTCCACTTGGTTCTATGCATTGTTCTCTCTGATGATCCTGGTGGTTCAGCCTCTCCATTTTGACACAGAAGGCCCCTGGTAGCAGTGTGGACAGCCATGGTTCTCACCCACCAGGAACCAGACTCCCAAACTCCTGGCTGCTGAATCCAGGAATTCCTGTAGCTATAATTGTATACATTGTTTTATTTTGATTCCACTTTGTTTATTTAGATCTGTGTATCTGCCTCGGAACACTGTATCTTGTATATTTTTCTATTTGATTATTTGTTTTGAGACAGGGCCTCACTCTGTTGCCCAGGTTGTGCAGCCTCAACCTCCTGGGCTCAAGAAATTGGTAGCCAGGACCAGAGGCTAGCGCCACCATGGCTGGCTAAGTTTTAAATTTCATGTAGAGACAGTGTCTCCTTATGTTGCCCAGGCTGATCTCGATTTCCTGGGCTCAAGCGATCCTCCCACCTTAGCCTCCCAAAGTGCTGGGATTGCAGGTGTGCACCACCACACCCCGCCTCTTGTACCTTTTATAATTGTTCCTTGGCTCCAACTACTATACAGGGGCATGAAGGGGTCTGGGCCACCCCTAGCAGGGCCTCTCTCATTCTCTCCTGTCCAGAGACCCAGATGGGACCCTTGGAGAACAATGATCTTCTCCGTTGCTCCCTGGGTGAAATAGGAAACATAACACCTGTTCCGTGAGTCTTACTGAAATCCTGTACCTCCAACTGTTCATGGATGTGAAGTTATTTAAATACTTTGAGAGAAAGTAAAAGTCTTGCTACTTTTTAAAGGAACTGCTAAAGTACTTTGGACATCGTTCTTTTCAATATGTTGATTTGTTAGGAGACTCACTCAGAGGCTTCCCCAGCAGGTGCTTCAGTCCCTTGCTGAGGGCACTGCAGCTCCGGGTGAGAGGACCAAAGTCAAGACCTGGTTCTGCTGCATTCCTGGTGTGTGACTCAGGTCTCACATTTCCTCCTCTGTGGAATGGGAACAATAATAATACCTGCCTGACGAGGTTGTGGTGAGGATCAAAGGAGATGCTGTGAAAGTGTGAACAAAAGGCAGTTGCCCTAATTATTAGTGTCATGTACCCATCACTGCATTAATTACAGTGGAGAATGGGCAAGGGCTTAAAGAACACAGAAGACTTGGTTCTGCTCACCAAGATTTCATGCACAGAAAGAAAATAACTGAGGTACCAGCTGGTGCCACTGGCAGTAGAGTTCTTTAAGGGCTAGCAGTTGAGGGTGTGGCAGAAAAAGGGTTAAAGGTATCGGACAACATCAAAGGGTCCTCTGGGGTGGTGGGGAGGTGAAAAAACTGGCATCAGGTGGGCACTTAGGGACCCTGTAAAGGGGTAGAAGGAGTAACAGTAGGGACATTGAGTCCTGCTTCTGTGCCTGAGATCCCAAGCCAGCTGTCAGCAAAAAGTCTCAGGAATACAAAAAGAAGTAAGCCAGGCTGGGCTCAGTGGCTCATGCCTGTAATCCCAGCACTTTGGGAGATTGAGGCAGGCAGATCACCTCAGATCAGGAGCCCAAGACCAGCCTGACCAACATGGTGAAAACCCATCTCTACTTAAAAAAAAAATATATATATATACACACACACACACACACACACACACACACACACACACACACACACACACAAATAAGCCAGGCATGGTGGCACGTGCCTGCAATCCCAGCTACTCAGGAGACTGAGGCAGGAGAATCGCTTGAATTCAGGCAGCTGAGTTTGCAGTGAGCTGAACTTGTGCCATTGCACTCCAGCCTCAGCGACAGGGTAAGACTCCGTCTCAAGAAACAAAAACAAAAAGAAGTAAGCCCTATATGCAGTGGAGGGGGAGTTCTGTCAGCACATTCATTCTGGCAGGCACAGTGTGAGATCCCAGGCCCTGAAGCAGGGATTGCCAGGCATCTCGTGAGAAGTCCCTACTTCTTAGGTCAGGCTTTAAACCCTTGAGATGGCATCATGGGGTGGGTTGAGTCTCTATCAATCTCATCCTTGTGGTGGGAGGAAAGAGGAGAGGGTGCAGGGAGGGCAGTGGCTGATGGGGAAGTGGTAAACCTACTGCCTGGTGACTGCACTCAGCTCCCCAGCTGAAATCCCCGCAAGCCACAGAGAGGGGAGAAGGAGTTCTGTGTCCGCCCGACTGGGAAAGCTGCCAAGTGAGACTTCTGCACCAGCGGGAGATTTGCATTTCTTGGTTGGGAATCTCTGTGACGGTGGTGCCCTGCCAGGTGTCAGTGATTTTTGATTGACCAGGCTCCTTGCAACTGTGTGAACCTGTTTTCACACCTATAATTGGTTGCTAAAATTAAATGAAAAAAAAATAGTAAAGCCTTTGCCAATTATTTAATAAATGGTAGCTGTTATTGTCATTGTCATAGTCAGCTGCACTGCTGTATCATCTCTAAGGGCTGAGTCAGTCCTGCCTCAATCCTGAGCCAACTGACAGGACTGGCAAACGTGCGAGGCTCTCTAGCTTCACCCTCTGGCAGGGGACTGCAATGAGTCTTGCTGCCCAAGAAACCAGGGGCCAAGGATGGGAACTGGAAGCCACTTTCATGCAACACTGCTGTATCCTTTCTCCCCATTTACTCATCCTCCAAGTTGATCCCTCAAAGAACTAGATTTCTGCTGGTTCCTTGCAGAGCACGCTAATTCCCACGAGGACTGCAGGCATTTGCTTGGCCAGAACCCAGACACCTACCTGGCTCTCACTTTCTGTGTCTCAGTGGTTGTCAAGATGGGCAATATTACCCTCCTGGGGATGGCTGGAAGTTGGTAGGGCACTTTTATCAATAAATAAGCGGGAGCCCTACTGACATTTAGCGGGGTTGGCCAGCGATGCTAGATATCTGGTGAAGTGCAGGGCAGCTCACTACCACGAAGAACTGTCTTGCATGCTTTCAAACGTCCCGCTAGATATTCAAGTAGGTGAAAGACCATTTCTTATTCATTCTCTGAGCTAGAACTAACTCCATCTTATGTATAAACACACATTTTTCCAAGGTTTTTATAGGTATTTCAAAATATGGTAAGATCTATAAACCTAAAATTTACCATTTCAACCACTTCAATTCAGTGGCATTAATTACATTTGCAATGTTGTGCAACCATCACCATTATCTATTCCAAAACTTTTTCATTACCCTAAGCAGAAATTCTGTACCCATTAAGCAATAACCATGCATTCTCCCCCTCCCAGCCACCACTAACTTCTAATCTACCTTGTGTCTCTTCAGACTTGCCTATTCCAGGTACCTCATATAAGTGGAATCATAGAGTATTTGTCCTTTGTTTCGTCAAAAACTTTACCAAGAATTGTTCATCATATTGAAAATTACTATCACCAGTGACAAGGCCACATGTGAGGTGTTCGAATCATCAATGAGATTTGCATGTATGGGTCTGCACTTACAACTGCCACATTCAGCATGACCATAAGCACTTGACACTTTAATATGTTTTCTAATGAGTGTTCAAATCTTTACATATTGTAAGAGTTTATGTGTTTTTATGTTTTACATTGCTTTTTATTCCCAAGTTAAGACATTATGATTAAACAATTATATGCAGGGGCTGGGCGCCATGGCTCAAGCCTGTAATCCCAGCACTTTGGGAGGCAGAGGCAGGCAGATCCTGAGGTCAGGAGTTCGAGACCAGCCTGGCCAATATGGTGAAACCCCGTCTCTACTAATAATACAAAAATTAGCTGGGCGTGGTGGCGGGTGCCTATAATCCCAGCTACTCAGGAGGCTGAGGCAGGAGAATTCCTTGAACCCAGGAGGGCGAGGTTGCAGTTAGCTGAGATCGTGCCACTGCACTCCAGCCTGGGTGACAGAGTGAGATTCTGTCTTAAAAAAAAAAATTATATGCAGGTAGTATAAATAAGCTATTAATTTTATTTCAGATTAGGAAAGGGAGTAATGTAAAACATTTATTATTAAAAAGGGGCATTGGGCTTAGTGGAGCCGAGAGCCATTTATCTGCTATAGTCACAGACAAATAACCAGCCATGAGGGAATATCCTTGGAAGTGAGGTGCTATTGACTAACTGTGAATATTGCTTTGCCTTTGTAAGGTTATATGGCCAGCCCCACCTCCCTCAAACAAGAATCCTCAAATCTCTGAACCTGTTGACTCTTTGGTCACTACCTGCCTGTTAGGTCTGGTCAGTGCAGGGATGTTTGCACCTGTCTGCAATTTTTCTAGCTTCCATGATGGGCACGGGCATAACAAACAAATTGAGATCAGATTGTTTCTAGGCAATCACCTACAATTGAAGGTATATTTTCAGCATTCAAGGAAACGATTGATTCCAGCACAAATCCTAAGCATCATATAAATGGGAATTTGGGACCACACTGTATTTACTTCACATTCTTTCTTCAGACTGGCCTGAATCTGGCTGGGAGCACTCAGATATTGATTTCTTCTGGATAAAAAGGCAGGAAGTATTACATACATTGTTTCCTAACCAACTGCCTGTCTAATATTCACACTTCCTTAGATCAGCTCTGAAGTCTTTCTTGAGAACATATAACACCACAAGATTCTTTTTTTTTTTTTTTACTTTAAGTTCTGGGATACATGTGCTGAATATGCAGATTTGTTACATAGGTATATGTGTGCCATGGTGGTTTGCTGCATCTATCAACCTGTCATCTAGGTTTTTAAGCCCCTAATGCTCTCCTTCCCCTTGCCCCTCACCTCCCAACAGGCCCCAGTGTGTGATACTCCCCTCCCTGTGTCTGTGTGTTCTCATTGTTCAACTCCCACTTGTGAGTGAGAACATAACACCAAAGATTTTAAATGGGCTGAAATTTTGTTGCTAAAACCAATTGTGTGTGGGGTGTGTGTGTGTTTAACATGGAGCGCTGGAGTTTGTCTGTTTGCTGCACTGTGCAAAGGATGTCATGTCACGCTTGGATAATGCAGGCTTTTTCACTTCCTCCCTCTGTCAATATTCCTTCACTCAAATGCTTTCTAGCTCTGTGCTTGGAGCTGACCCCACATAGATGAACACAATAATTGGCCCCAAGAAGACTGAAGTCTTGTATGAGAGAAGGACTAGCAAAAACAAAACATGGCGATGCTGTGTGAGGGATATTTTCTCAGAGCTGTGGACTGCAGTGGGGACAGGAATAATTACACTGACTCAAGAAAGGAGCACACAAACACACACCATGCACACACACGACACAAACATATACTACACACATATATACACCACACACACATACACAACATACACATACACACACATCCCTGTCAATCTACTCAAGTTCTTGAACAAGGACCAGTAGAAACCCCTGTGAAAGCTCAGTGTCATGTCATTCTTAGTCCATTTTGTGCTGCTATAATATAATACAACAGACTGGGTAATTTACAGATAAGAGAAGTTTATTTGGCTCACAGTTCTGGAGGTTGGGAAGTCCAAGATTGAGGGTCTGCATCTTGTGAGGGCCTTCTTGCTGTGTTATGACATGGTAGAAGGCATTACATGGTGAGAGAGCGAGAGAGAGACAGGCAGAGACAACATGCTCAGGAGGAAGGCCTAACTCATTCTTCACAAAGATGCCACTCCTAAAATAATGAGCTCATTCTTGCCACATGGACATTGTCCATTTATGAGGGCAGAGACCTCATGACTTCATCGTCTCTTGAGGGTCCCGCCTCTCAACACTGTTGCATTGGGGATTAAGTTTCCAACATGTGAATGTGCTCCAGCATCAACTCAGGTCCAAAGTTCACGGTCTCATCTAAATCCCATGTGGGTGAGACTCAAGGCACAACTCATCCTGAGGCAAACTTTCCTCCAGCTGTGAGCCTGTGACTTCAAATGAGTTATCTACTCTCAAAATATAATGGCAGGACAGGCATAGGATAGATGTTCCCATCCCAAAAGGGAGAAATAGACAAGAAGAGAAGGGTAACTACTCCCCAGTTTGTCCAAGACCCAAGAGGGAAAACATTACATTTTGAAGTGCCAGAATAATCTCTTTGGACTCCATGACCCACCTTGTGGGCACATTTTGGGGAGTAGTTGGGCCTCCGAGGCCTGAGGCAGCCCCACCCCAATGGCTTTACTGGGTTCAGTCCACCCAATAGCTCGCTCAGGCTGGCATTGTCCACTGAGAGCTCTACAATTCTGGGGCCTCAGTGGCCATCTCACTCCACAGCTCTGCTAGGCGTTGCCCTAGTGGGGATTCTACATGGCTGCTACTCTCCTGTAGCAAGTTTCTGCCTGGAACCCCCAGCTGTGTATAGCACCCTTTGAAATCTAGAAAGTGGCTGCCATAGCCCCATAGTTCTAAACTCTGTGAGCCTGCAGAATTAGCACCATGTGGATGCCCTGTGCTCTCTGGAGTGGCAGCCCAAGATGCGCCTGGTCCTGCTTAACCTACAGCTGGGATCTCCAAGGAGCATCATGCTAGAATGCAGGAAGCAGGAGCAGATGCTTGAGGCAGTGCAGGACAGTGGAGGTCCCAAGGGTGCCTCCCTGGAAGCCTTGCCCTCAAGGTCCTGCTCACACTCCCCTCACCATCCCTACCCTTGGACAACCAGTAATCTGTTTTCTAGTTCTACAGTTTTGTCATTTTGGGAATATTATATACATGGAATCATATGGTAGACAATACTGATTTTTATCTCATGCTGTAATTATGGTAATCAAGCCAATGCTCTGGCTTGGAGAGCAAAGTAAGTAGTTTTTGATGCTACTTCTGGGGTTCATAGTGCTAAACTTACGTCATCAGTGAGGCTAAACACCTCTGTTTGTGTTTGCATTTGCTAGACTACGGACATGCACACAGCTCATCCAACTGGCTGTGTCTTGTTCTTTAGATGCACATTTAAAATCACTGAAGACGTTAAGACAGAGTCCTGTTACCCTTTGAAACTCACCTGTCAATTGGATCTATTGAAAAAAAAAAAGTCATGCCTGTGAGATGTTGGTGAATGTAGGCTTTGAGCAGGTTTACAGGGATGAATATATAGAAAGATTGTTTGGGCTGGGCACAGTGGCTCTCACCTCTAATCCCAGCACTTTAGGAGGCTGAGGCAGGCAGATCACTTGAGATCAGGAGTTCAAGACCAGCCTGGTCAACATAGTGAAACCTCGTTTCTACTAAAAATACAAAAAATTAGTTGGGTGTGGTGGCATGTGCCTACAATTCTAGCTACTTGGGAGGCTGAGACAGGAGAATCACTTGAACCTGGGAGGCAGTGGTTGCAGCAATGAGCTGCGATCATGCCACCGCACTCCAGCCTAGGTGACACAGCAAGATTCCATCTCAGACAAGAAAAAAAAAAAAAAAGAAAAAAGAAAGGTTGGTTTGTCTATTTCAAGTACTACCTTGTTATAAAAAAAAAAAAAATCAGTGAATGCAACACAAGTGCAAGGCCCATCTCGGTTATTTCTTGGTCACAGGAAATGTTGCGAAAATGATCACTTGTAGGAGAGTTGTATTGAAAACATACTTAAATCTCGCAAAATTTTAGATTATGAGAAACTGTCCAATCAGAAAAAAACTGGTGTAGTTTTCAAAAAGTGTGTAGAGGGGACACCCCCCTCTCCCAAACAGTTCATTATCTTCATGAAGTTGGAGAGATAGCCACAATTTTGCACTTGGAAAATGGGGTCAACTATATTGTTAGTGTATTCTGGGAGGTTCTCTATCTTGGGAGCTAACATGGGGAAATAATTTAAATAAGATTAGGGCTGAACAATTACGGAGGAAGCAGATGTGACCTCTGCCTTTTTCCGCTTTATGTGATGGAGCAGTCCTAAAATGCAGCATCGGCATCTCCTTGGGGGTTTGAAACTCTTGGATTCCTCAGACATTTTGATTCTGCAGGTCTAATGGGGTCAGACTATCTTTCACTCTGAGCTCTGATGATAATCTTTTTGTTTGTTTTTTGAAATAGTCTTTCTCTGTCACTTAGGCTGATAATCTCCCTTCCTTCCTTCCTTCCTTCCTTCCTTCCTTCCTTCCTTCCTTTCTTCCCTCCCTCCCTGCCTCCTTCCTTCCTTCCTTTTCTCCTTCTTCTTCTACCCTCCTCCTTCTCCTCCTTCACCTCCTCCTGCTCCTCCTCCTGCTTCTGGTGCTTCTTCTTCTCTTCTTCTTCTTCTTCTTCCTCTTTTCTTCTTCTTCTCTTCTTCCCTTCTTCTCCTCCTCCTCCTCCTTCTTCTTCTTCTTCTTCTTTTCTTCTTTCTTTCTTTCCTTCTTTCTCTCTCTCTCTCTCTCTCTCTTTCTTTCTTTCTTCCTTTCTTTCTCTTGCTTTCTTCTTTCTTCCTTTTGAAACAGTCTCTCTCTGTAACCCACGCTGGAGTGCAGTGGCACCACCATCTCAGTGTTTCCTGGGTTCAGGTGATTCTTGTGCCTCAGCCTCCCGTGTAGCTGAGTTTACAGGTGTGCACCACTGTGCATGGCCTGATGATAATCTCCCTTCTTTCTGAGATTATCTGGCCTCCTGGGTTCCCAGCCACAGCTGTGTCCTGGTGGCTCTTGGCCACTCTGTGGGAGCTTTGCTTTGTTTCTATTTACCGTCTCTCACCTTCAGGCAGTGGAGGGTGGACATGGGCAGGACCCTTTTGGCTGCCAGGCCTCTAAACCCCCTTCCCTGCAACATAGAAAAGCCTGGGTATGTTGAAAAATATTTTAGGCTTATTTGTTTTTGCTTTTATTCTGAGGAAATAGAAGTTTATGCCCAGAACACAAACAACTTTGTCTGGAATATTAGACACTGCGTACTTTTTGGCTCATTGTTAGGCCAAATTGCGTCCCTTCCTCCTCAAAAAAAAAAAATGTATGTGGAGTCCCAACCTCCTCAGAATTTGATCTTATAGGGTCTTTATAGTGGTAATCAAGTTAAAATGAGGTCATTTGGTGGGCTGTGGTCTGATATGTCTTTATAAGAAGAGGAAGTTTGGACACAGGCAAGCACACGGGGAGAGCGCCATTTAAATGTGAAAACAGGCAGCAATCCAAATGAGAGGTAACTTGTGTTTTGGGTTGAATTGTGCCCCACTCCTGCTCCCCTCATCCCAAATTCATGTACTAAAGTCTAACTCCCATTACCTCAGCATGTGATTGTATTTGGAGATGGGGCCTTTAGAGATGTGATGGAGGTAAATTGAGCCACTAGGATGCACCCTAATCCAACCTGACTGTGCTTACAACAAGAGGAAATTTAGAAACACAGAGAAACACCAGGGATGCAAGCACAGAGAAAGGACCATGGGAGGACACAGCAAGAGGACAGCCATCTGCAACCAGGGAGCGAGGCCTTAGAGGAAACCAGACCTGCAGGCACCTTGATCTTGGACTTCCAGCTTCCAGAATTGTGAGAAAACACATTCCTGTTGTTTAAGCTGCCCTGTCTGGTATTTTGCTATGGAAGCCCTAGATGACTAAGATAACAGCTGAGACCAAGGAGTTATGCTGAGGCAAAATATAATTTTTTTTAAAGAATGAAAAAGTTACAAAAGATTTTCACTTAGCAAGGGTGACAGGAATAATATTTTGAAATATTGAATGGACGCCTTTTTCATACCCCTGTAAATCCTGTTCTCCCACAGCCTTCCGCCATTAGGGCTAAGCCATAACTGCAGGGTGGGTGAGGGTGGGCAGTGCCTGGAATAAAAAGGTCATTGATGGCTTTGGCTTGCAAAGTTGACTTCATTGATTCCATATAGAGATAATAGTTTGAAATGCAGACTTTATGGGGAGAGATAATGTTTATTTTCTGAATTTTAAAAGCTCCCTTTATAGGTGGAAAGTTAGGGCTGGAGTTTAGACATATAAGCCTTTGGTAGGGACAATGCAGGTTATTTCATAAGGGAGGTGCTGACAGGATGTGAAGAGGAGGCAAAAGGTGAAATAACCAGGTACCTGGTTTGTAGTGTACATGTTGTGCTGTTTGTAGCACAAAGACAAGAGTGCATGTGTGCACATGTGTGTGTGTGAGAGAGAGGAGAAGCCGGCTTTGGGAGACTGGAGGGGCTGTCTTTCCTTTCCTACAGGCGCTCATCTAGTCTCTGTTTTGTTTCAGTTTGGAGGAATCCCAGAACAGCGGCTTTGTTCCTTGCTTTTTCAGGTATAGGCTGGGGAAATATCAAGTCCCAGAGAACTGCTGCATCCAGCATGTGCCACCCAGGTGGTGGGCTAGAAAGGGTGGAATGAAGGGCGAAGACAGAGAGAATGGAGATGCCACTGTCCTGTAGGTATTGCTGGGCTCCTAGTGGAGAATGCAGAAAGGAGCTGAGTGAGAGCCAGGACACTTGCCCACCCGGGGCACCACTCAGAGCACCTGTGACCCTGTGGCAGAGGCTGTGGTTAGACATCAGGTCAGGGGAGGAGGAAGGACATTGCCAAGAATCAGAGCATTTGCAACACCAGTGGGAGACGGACAGAGCCAAGATGGCAGAGTTGGGAGGAGGGCACAACCAGACCAGGTGGGACAAGAAACTTTGACTCCTGTGTAAGAGACCTGCCCTTGTATCTGAGACCTCCTCTCCTATGGCTAAAAGAAGCTTTTCCCTACATGAATGGAAGGGCAGGTGAGGATGGGAGGGAGACAGAAATCTTAAAAGATGATTTTACCAAAAAGAGACCAAACTAACTCAATTAAGGCAGTGGTAAACTGGAAGAGACTGAATTATATTCAGCTGGCAAGCTTGTATCCTCTTCCTCTCCAACCTCTTCCCTTTTCTCCTTCAAACAACAGTGAAGTAAAAGTTATAGGCAACAAAGAAGTAACCTTTTCTTGTACCTCAATGCATTGGATATAGTTTTCTATTTTTTTTTTTTTTTGTTGAGACGGAGTCTCGCTCTGTCGCCCAGGCTGGAGTGCAGTGGCTTGATCTCAGCTCACTGCAAGCTCCGCCTCCCGGGTTTACGCCATTCTCCTGCCTCAGCCTCCCGAGTAGCTGGGACTACAGGCGCCCGCCACGTCGCCCGGCTAGTTTTTTTTTGTATTTTTTAGTAGAGACGGGGTTTCACCGTGTTAGCCATGATGGTCTCAATCTCCTGACCTCGTGATCCGCCCGCCTCGGCCTCCCAAAGTGCTGGGATTACAGGCTTGAGCCACCGCGCCCGGCCTTTGGATCTAGTTTTCAAAACACTATGACGTGTGTGTGAATTCTGAGTTCTGTAAGGCTTCGCCCCCAACTTTTGCCACAGGAAAGCTTCTTTGCAGGTAAACAAAATCAAGAGAGAGGGTAATTATTTCTCAGATTTTTTTTTTCTTCCCCGGCTGGAGTGCAGTGACCCGAACATGGCTTACTGCAGCTTTGACCTCAGGCTCAAGGGATCTTCCCACCCCAGCCTCCTGAGTAGCTGGGACCACAGGCATGTGCCACCACATTCAGCTAATTTAAATATATATATATATTTTTCTAGAGACAGGGTCTTACTATGTTGCCCAGGCTGGTCTTGAACTCATGGGCTCAAGCAATCCACCTGCCTCAGCCTCCCAAAGTGCTGGGATTATGGGTGTGAGCCACTGTGCCCAGCTACTCAGCTTCTTGATTTCAGATTGTTTATGCTCTGGGGCATGGTTACCTTGGTCACATGTATTCTACTAATATTATGCAAACAACATTTTGATTTTTGTTGTTGCTTATTTCAATGGACTAACATAAGAGTTAGCAAACGTTTCCTGGAAAGAACCAGATAGTAAATATATTTCAGGTTTGTGGGCCGCATAGTCTTTGTTGCAACTATTCCATTGTGGCATTGTAGTACAAAAGCAGCCATAGACAATATGTAAATGTATGGGCATAGCTGTGTTCCAACCAAATTTTATTTATGGACATTGAAATTTGAATTTTATATAATTTTGCATATGTCACAAAATCCTGTTTTGATTTTTTCCCCCAGCCATTTAAAAATGTAAAAACTATTTTTAACTTGAAGGCTGTACCAAAACAGTCAGTGGAACGAATTTGGCCCACAGGCTATAGTTTGCCATTGCCTGGAGTAACATATAACAGGCAAACATTTTATATAGAAATGAATGCACTTTATTACACACATAATATTTCAAAAATAAAATGAAAGGTGAGATTTTTCAGGGGAAAAGAGATACAAAAATCCTATCAGTTTTGGTCTAAACATGAATATTTGATTAAAAACTAAATCAGATGTTGTTGGATTAGTGTGTGTTTTTTTAAAAGGCTATTTCTGCCCATGTTGTTGTTAGAACATTCTATTTTGATGAGAAAATAGTGAGATCATTGCAGTTATCACTGTCACATGATGCCTGTGATAACAACCTTTACCAGTGGCCAGGAGGATTGATTGGTTTCTTTTCTTTTCTTGAGACGGAGTTTCGCTCTGTTGCCCAGGCTGGAGTGCAATGAATGGCACAATATCGGCTCATGGCAACCTCCACCTCCCAGGTTCAACTGATTCTCCTGCCTCAGCCTCCCGAGTAGCTGGGATTACAGGCATGGGCCACCACACCTGGATAATTTTTTGTATTTAGTAGAGACGGGTTTTCACCATATTGGTCAGGCTGTTCTCGAACTCCTGACCTCAGGTGATCTACCACCTCTGCCTCCCAAAGTGCTGGGATTACAGGCATGAGCCACCATGCCTGGCCAACTGGTTTCTTTAATGCTATTTAACTCCGTATGCTGCTGTTTGTAGCACAAAGAAAAGAGTGCATGTATGCACGTGTGTTTATGAGAGGGGAGAAGGTGGCTGTGGGAGAGTAGAGGGGCTGTCTTTCCTTTCCTACAGGCACTCACTCAGTTCTTCATTGTGCAACCTGCAAACCACCACCATTTATTACTCATGTCTAGCCTGTAGACTTCTCCACTAGAAGTCAAATGGACTTGCAGGGATCAGCCATTAAGGAACAAGGTAGACAGTAATAGAGCCCCAGAGTCCCAAGAAATTACAGAGATAAAAACTGGGAGGACCCTCCTGCAATAGCCAGGAAGTGAGAAGAGAGAAAAACAGCTCGAGAAGGGTTGGGAAAATGCCATTTGACCAGGAAGCCTTCATGCAGTTTCCAATTTCTCACTAAAATACAGCTATCCCTTGATATCTCAATCTAATTATTTCCTGAGATTGTGCTGAATAACAATCTTTTGGAGCCTGGGACCTTTTCTTTTCAAGTGGTAAAAATAATAGTGCTTTCTTGGTTGCCTAAAACCTCAACTATTTTTATTCTGAAAATTAAAAAAAAAAAAAACCACTAAAATACTTTAAAACACCCATATAAAAGCCCACTAAGAATTTCTAAATAAAATAAAGCAATGTAAAAAAACATCCATTACATCACAGTTAATGAAGCCATCAGTGGGTCTCTTTGTAGGAAGTACACAACATTACTGAGAGGTATCAGTCACAAATTACATTTTCTCTTGATACTAGGCAGTGAACATGTACAGCGATGAGTCAATACTAAAATAATAGGTTACAAGTATTCAAGATTCTGTCTGTCCTGGGACCCAGATTGTTAGTGTCCCCAGGTGCCCAGGGGACTGTAACATGGAAACTTTGAAGGGCTTAATCTCTAGGAGTGAGTAGAATCAGTCTAGCATGCTCCATCCTGCAACCTGGGCTCAGGGCCACTTAATATGCTCAGTGTTCAGGCATGCACATGGCTAATCACAGATTTCAGATGCGAACAGTGAATTCTGGGTGAATGTTTTTGCAAAAAGCAGCATATTTTCTGAGTAGCACAAGTACAGATAATGACACCTGTATGTATGTAGACACAGAACGAGACAAAAACTTGCCAATCAGCGTAAACTAGTGTTGACAGTCAACCTAATGCCTGAAATTGGAAAGAGTTTCTAAGAACAAGGCCAAGAGAATGACATGGAAAGTAAATGTATAAACCATTGACAAATATACCTCCCAGTAATCATCATGTCCCTCTTTTTCTTAATATTGTTAATACATTTAGTGACCATAGTATTATTTTATTTTATTTTTTGAGATGGAGTCTCACTTTGTTGCCCAGGTTGGGCTACAGTGGCATGATCTTGACTCACTGCAACCTCCGCCTCCCAGGTTCAAGCGACTCTCTTGCCGTAGCCTCTTGAGTAGCTGAGACTACAGGTGTGAGCTTCATGCCTGGCTAATTTTTGTATTTTTAGTAGAGACAGGGTTTCACCGTGTTAGCCAGGCTGCTCTCGAACTCCTGACCTCAGGTGATCTGCCTGCCTTGGCCTCCCAAAGTGCGTGGATTACATGTGTGAGACACTGCACCCAGCCACTATGCTATTATTTTATACAAATAGCTGGTGTGCAGAGATATAAGATATGAATTTACTTTCCTCATCTACTCAGCCATAGGTCCCTACAGAGTTCGTTCCTCCCAGGCATCGAAATGCTCATTCTCCCTACGTGCCCTTCCCTCCATTGTCTCCGCAGTGACCCCATCCCCTATGCCCATCCTTCGGGCATCCTCGCTCCATCCTACGGTGGCTGTGGAGACAGCTTCAGCCCCTCAGGTCCTGTGTGTGCTGGAGGGACATGGAGCCCTTCAGTTTCTGTAGGGTGAAGTGTCCTGAAGCCAAGGGATTTTGCCCTGCCTGTCCTGCCCTCCTCTCCCTGACAGCATCAGCCTTGCCGAACTCTCCACCTAAGGCTGGCTTCCAGACACGAGTAAGAAGAGAAGAGATGAGATTTTGGGGCAAGGAAGACCCAGCTCAGAAACATGCTTGTGAATTTGGATATCTGTCCCTTAAATCATTTTGTGTTTTTTTTCCTTACTACTAAATTCATATTCATTGTGAAAGATTTAGAAACATTTGACAAGCCAAAAGAAGAAAGTAAAAATCACTAGATAATCCTTCCACCGAGAGACAGCCGCTGTTCATATTTTAGTTTACCAACTCACATATGTATTTTCCTGCACAACTAACTCCCTATTTATATGATTGTCCCCTTAGGACTTGTGAATCTTTCCATGTCATTCACTTAAAAACAAGTAAACATTGTATTATTAAAATAGAGTTTAAGGCAATAAACCAAAATGTTAACAGTGATTAACTCTGGAGGGGGGCAGAACTCACATGAGTTTTCTTTGCATTTTAAAACTTTTCAAACTTTTAAAATAGTAAATGTATATTACTTTTCCATTTAGAAAAATGGTGTTTAAAATGTAAGATGTATAATTTTATATACTGCATAATCTTTTTTAAATTTTAATTTTTTTTTTCTTTTTCCGTAGCCAGGGCTGGAGGGCAGTGGCACAATCATAGCTTACTGCAGCCTTGAACTCCTGGGCTCAAGTGATCCTTCTGCCTCAGCCTCCTGAGTAGCTGGGACTACAGGTGTGCACCACCACACCCAGGTAATTATTTATTTTTTGTAGAAATGGGGTCTCACTATGTTGCCCTGCCCTCAAACTCCCGGGCTCACGTGATCATCCCACCTCAGCCTCCTGAGTGGCTGGGACTACAGAGGCAGGTGCCACCATGTCCAGCTTCTGCAAAATCTTAATGGCATTGAAATGCACCCACCAGAAAGAAGAAAAAGACAGAAATCTACCAGGAGGCTGTTTCCAGGTGATGAGATTCTGGATACTTTTTTCTTCCTTCTGCCTTTTCGTATTTTTTCAACGTTTATAATGAAACAAAAGTTATTTAAACATTTTAGATAGGAGCTTACTTTTGAGGGATCTTAGTTACCCACAGAAGCAGCAGTCTTTACAGAGATGGATCAGCAGTTCTAGTATCACGCAAGCTGACTTCAGCAGACACAGCCCGAGGGAAGCCTGTCAAGCTGCCTGTGGGACTCCAGGGAAGAAAAGCTGCCACATCTGTGTTCATTTGAATGGAGGCTGCAGAGTTTTCACTGGTGGGCTTGGTTTCTGTCCTTGACCAGTGGGAGAAAAGCTGACTTTCTCATTGCAGCCATAACTTCCTGCGCTTCTATCAGCCACTCCAGGACAAGCAGAGCCCCAGATTCTGTGCACGGCCAGCATCTGACACTGCACCCCAATTCCCACATGCGACCTGCTGTGGGTGACTCTGCATCTACTCCCCTGGCTGACAGAATTGGAAGGGGAAGTTCCTGCACTACCCCAGCTTTGGACAGGAGCTGTTTTCCTGCCTCTGTCACGCGTGGAACTTCCTGAGGTGAGAGTAAGAGGCATGGAGGTAGGGGGTGGTTGAGAAGAATCAACAAGAAACATGCTCAGACCAAGAGCTGGAGAAGACACTGGTGAACAGCTTGGAGACTGCGAAGCCAGTCTGAAACTGGGAGTATAAGTTTCTTGGAGGAGAACAATCTTATCATCTTAATGAGCCACAAATGTGTAATTAGCACATCCTGTGTGTGGAACATTCTACCAGGACCTCGAGATGTAAGGAGGTGAAGGCAGAGTGTTAGAGCATGCAGGAGGTAATCACCCATAGGAGGAGATATGACGATCCAGGGTTTAAAAACAGTATTAACATCAGGCCAGGTGCAATGGCTCACTCCTGTAATCCCAGCACTTTGGGAGGCTGAGGCAGGTGGATCATCTGTCAGGAGTTTGAGGCCAGCCTGGCCAACGTGGCGAAACCCCATCTCTACTAAAATGAAAAAAAATTAGTGGGGGTGGTGGTGCGCACCTGTAGTCCCAGCTACTCGGGAGGCTGAGGCAGGAGAATCGCTTGAACCCGGGAGGCAGAGGTTGCAGTGAGCCGAGATCATACCACTGCACTCCAGCCTGGGTAACAAGAGTGAAACTCCATCTCAAAAAAAAAAAAAAAAAAAGTATTAACATTAACTGATCCTTGCCACATCCCAGGACAGACCCCTCCTTGCCTCTCCCTTCCTCAAAGACCACTCACAAGGTCACCAAGAGAGAAACTGAGGCAGAGGCAGGGAGAATGGCTTGGTCAGAGCCCAGAGTAGTGACTGGCAGTAGAGCCAAGAACCCACAGCCCGAGACTGTCCTCAGTGGTCTCCATTCATACATGCAGGCTTTTGTTGATTTGTTGATAGCAAGTGGTGGGCATTGTTGGATGGAAGGAAAGTTTAAGTAAAACAGGAACCAGCAAGAAAGGAAGAACTTAATTGTTCACCCATTCTGAGTTCATGATAATTGTTGCCACCTGGTATTACAAAGCACCCCGCAGAAAACCCCTCTAGTTGCTTGTGGAGTGAAGCACAATAGCAATTCATATTTCTGCCTTATCTCCCACTGCCACACTGCTCATTGGAAATGGCAGCAGCTCCCCAAACAAGAAGGCCTGGCATACCTTCATTTTTTTTTTGCAGGTTTCTATTTCTCATTACAATGCCCATCCCAACCCTCCAGGAAAACCGCACTGCCTACTGCCTTCGAGGGTGCATAGCCTGGGGCTGACATCCTGGAGAGCTTGGCGGGGCTCCAGCCATTTGTGGAAATACAGGGCCCCATTGACCTGGAAGCTCTGCCCTAGCTGCCCTTAGAAGGGAAAAGGGAAGAGACCGGGGATTAAAGCCCTCATCTTGGGTCAATGTCCCATTCCTGGTGTTTTTGTGAGGTGCCTCTCCGCAGTCATGCCCAATTGTCTGATGATTCAGCAACCATATTGAGCACCTACTATGTGCTAGGCATCAAGCTATGTGTTGGAGATAGAATAAATGAAAAGTCACAGCCTCTGCTCTCCATGAGCTTGTCTCTGCTCCTAATGTGAAATCTGTGTTCTTCTTGAGTGGCTGTTGACCTCCTTGTTCTATCTCCTCCTTCCATCCATATTCCAAGCCAACGCTGAAAGTGCAGGCAGAGAGAGCTTGCCTAGTATCAGCTGATGTCTATGGTGTTCCTAGTGTGTGCCAGGCACGATGCTGAGTGTTTTAGAGGTCTTACTTCAATTCTCACAGAAACGTGAGGTAGATGCTATGATCACTATCCCCATTTTACAGACAAGGAAACTGAGGCACAGAGACGATAATAAACCAGCCAAAGAACACAGAGTTGGGACCTGGTAGAACTCAAGAACTCTGTGCTGCGCTCTCCTGCCTGTGTTGCGAAGTTGGGAGCTCACAGATCAACAGGCTATGGGTTTGGCCGATGGGAGGGGCTCAGGCACGTGAATGACACAACCACTGCAGTCCACCTGGAGACAGAGCTAAAGGAGCTGGCCCAGTCGGTGTTAATTGAAGGAAGTCTAGTACCCACTTTTAGGCTTAAGTGATCTCTGCTGGGCTGTGAAGCCAGCAACACTGTTAGGAAATCCAACCAGAGGTGATGGGGCAGGCATCAGGACAAGTAGATGTCACATGGAAAAGGAAAAGCCTAGACACAGGGAAGATGTGACAATCCAGTTGGGATGCTGTTGGTGAGCAGGTGGTCACCATCAGAGAGGCATGGGGCAGGTAATAATCAGTGAGTTAAGCAATTCTGGGAACACCGTGGCTTCCAGGCTGATTATTACTGCAGGATCTCAGGTGTTAGGGATTCAGGGTCCTAATAAACAGTACCCTTCTTCGCCACCTAAGTTTGAATTCAATTGAGAAACAGGAATCAGGCAGCAGAGGCCAAAACATCATCTTTCTTATTGATAATGCTCCTATTGAAGGATTTGGCTGGTGTCTGGAGGTGAGGGAGCTTCCTAATACCGAACCCCAAAATCAGGTGGACCTATCCCCATTCGCGGCAACAGTGGGCCACGCTGGGCCTCCGCCATGGGCATCAGGTCTATTTCATCACAGGGAAGAAAGGGAAGCAGGGCTTGTGCTGTCTGCAGACAGGCTGGCCCCAAAGAAGAAGGCTGGGGAACGGAGCCAGACAGAGGCACCATTGGCAGAACTGAGATGCAAAGCAGAGGAAAAGTTACAGAGACAAGGCAGAGGACCAGCTGCTTGAGCTGCAACAAAGGTCAGGAAGTCAATGAGTGTTGTAAGGTAAGTTTCCCAATACTGGGCGGAAAATTCACCGGTTGCAACAACCTCATTGGTTGCTCCTGTTCACTTTTGCACGCCCACAGGCGACAGCACGCATTTCCTAAAATCCCTCCAATGACTGCCCACTGCATGACTGCCAGGCTGCGGACCTCCGTCCTGCTCAGCCCACCCGGTTCACCTCCTACTCTCTACCCTTTTATTAGTCTCAGACACACTGGTCTTACTTTGATCCCTCGAATAGGGTGATACTCATTTCTGCTTTGGGACTTTTGCATAGTGGTTCCCCTGCACTGTGTCCCAGTTTTCTGTCGATGTAGAACAGATCACCCCATAATATAGCGGCTTAAAACGACAACTAGTTTATTGTTTATCATGATGATTTTGAGGGTCAGGAATTTGGGCAAGGATCAGCTAGGCAATGCTTCTATTCCATGTGGCATGGACGTGAGTCGCGACTAGTACTGAGCAGGGGGTGGGGTTTTGTCTGCAGGTTCTAAGACAGTTCCACTCACATCCCAGTCTCTCAGCAAGGATGTCCTGAAGGTTCTGGGAGTTTGGACCTCTTGCCTTCTCCAGGCACTCTGGGGGACTCTGTGTTCTCTCCAGCTGGGGAGTCAGACTTCTCATCTAGTGGCTCAGGGTTCCCAGATGTAGGGTCCCCAGAGACAGGAAGTGGAAGCTGCTGGTCTCTTACAGCCCAGAAACTGTCCCAGAGTCAATCCTGCTGTATTCTGTTGGTCAAGGCAGTTGAGCCCAGCTAGATTCAAGAGGTTGACCATAGACCCACCTCCCTATGGGAAGAGACAAAGCATGTGTGGCAGTCCAGGCATGGGGGCTTATGCCTGTAATCCTGAAATCCTGACATTTGGTAGGAGGATTGCTTCAGTCCAGGAGTTTGAGACCGGCCTGGACAGCGTAGTGAGATCCTGTGTCTACAAGAAAAAAAAAATGACCTGGGTGTGGCAGTGTGTGCCTGTGGTCTCAGCTACTCAGTGGGCTGAGGTGGGAGGATCGCTTGAGCCCAGGAGTCCGAGGCTGTGGTGAGCTGAGATTGCACTGTTGCACTGAAGCCTAGCCCTTCAGTGACAGAGAGAGACCCTGACTCAAAACATAAAAAAATAAAAAATAAAGAACATGTGGCCCCCTTCCGTTAGCTGTCTTCTGAAATGCTCTTCTCCCAGTCTCCACTTGCCTGGCTTCTTCATGCTCCAGGCCTCAGCTTACATGGCACCCCTGCCCATCGTATGTAGGAGGGGTGCTGCCTGCCCCCTCTACCCGCTCATATGTGCCGCCGTTTCTCCTCTTTGATTATCTTCAGAGCTCTCACCAACATTCGGAATTAATTTGGCTATTTGTCTTTCCTGCCTAAAATCTAACTGGCCCGTGAGCAGGGACATTGTCTTGTTCACTGTTTCACCCAAGGGCCTAGAACAGTCTGTGACACGCAGTAGGTCCTCAACAACATCTACTGAATGAACGAAGGATTACAGAACTGAGCAGAGGGCTGGGTGGATTAGGATGTTTGACCAGTAGCACTGTTCTCATGAAGAGCTCCAAGGCTCTGGCATTCAGGCTAGTATTCTTGTTCCCTAAGTATCTCCTAGGGAGGAACAGGTGGCGTGCTGAGAGCAAGGGGGAAGTCACATCTGATGAGACTCAGAGCTGGCAGAAACTGAGATACAAGAGAGTGTGAGGGCATTTCTCTGTGTCCTGTACCACCAAGGCCTCGTCCAAACAGTCTAGGCCAAAGTTAGGTGGAGAAGTGGGGGGACATCAGGGAGATGAACAGAGGAAGGTCTGAATACATACAGCACTTACTGTATTAGTTCATTCTCACATTGCTATAGGGAACTACCTGAGATTGGGTAATTTAAGAAGAAATGAGGTTTAATCAACTCGCAGTTCCACAGGCTGTACAGGAAGCATGGCTGGGAGGCCTCAGGAAACTTACAATCACAGGGAAGGGGATGGGGAAGCAGGCACATCCAACATGGCCAGAGCAGGAGGAATAGTGAGAAGGGGGAGGTGCTACACATTTTTATTCATTCATTCATTCATTCATTCATTCGAGATGGAGTCTTGCTGTGTCGCCCAGGCTGGAGTGCAGTGGTACGAACTTGGCTCACTGCAACCTCCACCTCCTAGGTTCAAGTAATTCTCCTGTCTTAGCCTTTTGAGTAGCTGGCATTATAGGTGCATGCCACCACGCCTGACTAATTTTTGTATTTTCAGTAGAGACAGGGTTTTGCCATGCTGGCCAGGCTGGTCTCAAGCTCCTGACCTCAGGTGATCTGCCCACCTCAGCCTCTGAAAGTGCTAGGATTACAGGTGTGAGCCACTGCGCCTGGCTGCTACACACTTTTAAACAACCAGATCTTGTGAGACTTCACTATTGTGAGAACAGCAAGGAGGACGTCTGCCCTCATGATTCAATCACCTCCCGCCCGTCCCCTCCTCCAACACTGGGGATTACAATTCCACATAAGATTTGGGTGGGAACACAGAACCAAACCATATCACTGACTAATTTCAGAATCAAATGAATATATTAAAATACCAGAGGTTACGTGGTCAGATCTCAGCCTACAATCACACACTGAACTGGTGGACATCGATGCCATCTTGCTGACCACAGGATCCCAGAGCTTGGACCATTGACCTTGCTGGCACTAAACCCCAATCCTTGAGACCCCAGCAACTTCCCCCAGGGAGGCTTTCCGCTGTCCTTGCACTTCTGCATCACTAGCTCTTTTCAAAGTCTGGGATGGTCTCCTATTACTGGCCAAGTCAAATGATACAACCTTACCCTAGCAGCAAGGGAGTGCCTGGCATTTTCAGCTACCAGCATTTCAGTCCTGACATTTTCAGGATTCACAAGGATGGAGTTCCTGAAAGGAAAAGGCTTAGATTCTGTGCAACCACATAAATGCCAAATGGCAGAGACCATGTGAGAAGCGACTGCAGAGCCTGGTCACTAGAATTCCTTCAGAGCAGAATACAGAGAAGCCTGTCAGGACCATAGTCACTCAACTGTGTGCTGGCTTCAGGACTGGTGGAAGAGGTGATCTGATAGGACAAAGCAGGCTGCAGCTGACTGGGGAGGGTAGGCACATTTCTGCAATGACATCAACTCCTTGAGGGAAGATTAGCAAGGCCTGGAGAAGCCAGGAAGCCAAGACAAAAGGCCTGTTGTATATACACACAAAAAGAATGTTGCCTGGACACTTCTATGCACCAGACAAATGCTACCAATTTCAAATCCCACTGGACTCTCAGAAGGGCAGGACATATACTAGCCAGTGACTGTATCTGTGGTTCTTAACCTAGCCTGCATATTGAAACCACCCAGACAGCTTTAAGATGTACTGATGCCTGGGCTCCACTCCAGAAATTCAGATTTAATGGGTCTGGAGTGCTGCACTGTGATTTTTTTTTTTTTTTTTTTTGAGACAGGGTCTCACTCTGTCACCCACACTGGAGTGTAGTAACACAATCACTGCTCACTGCAACCTCCACTTCCCGGGCTCAAGCGATCTTCCCATCTCAGCCTCCTGAGTAGCTAAGACTACAGGCACATGTCAACAAACCAGGCTAATTTTTGCATTTTTTGTAGGGACAGGGTCTCTCTATGTTGCTCAGGCTGGTCTTAAACTCCTGGGCTCAAGCAATCCTTCCTCCTCAGCCTCCCAAAGTCCTGGGATTCCAGACGTGAGCTGCCACGTCTGGCCTGGGATTTTTTATTATTATTATTGTAAAATTCACATAACAAAATGAGCCATTTTAAAGTACATATTTGTACATTTTAAAGTAATATATTAATATATTAATGTAATATATTAGTATTATTATTATGGTAAAATTCACATAACAAAATGAACCATTTTAAAGTGAACAATTCAGTGGCATTTAATACAGTTACAGTGTTGAGCAACCATCACCTCTTTCTAGTTCTGTAGTTATGGGATGGGTATTCTGTACCCCTTAAGCAGCCACTCTCCATCTCTACCCCAGAGCTTCTAGCAACAACAGTTCTGCTTTCTGTTTCCATGATTTCACCTCTTCTGGATATTTCATAAAAATGGAATCATACACAAAATGTGACTTGTGTCTGCTGTCTTTCTCATAGCATGTTTTCAAGGCTCATCCATGTTGTAACATCTATCAGTACTTCATTCCTTTCCCTGGCTGAATAATACCCCACTGTATGGATATGCCACATTTTGCTTATCCATTCATTAGCTGATGGACATTTGGATTGTATCTACTTTTTGGCTACTATGCAGAATGCTGCTATGAACATTCATGTACCTTTTTTTTTTTTTTTTTTGAGACAGAGTCTCACTCTGTGACCCAGGTTGGAGTACAGTGTTGTGATCTCTGCTCACTGCAGCCTCGACTTTTCTGGGCTTAGGTGATCCCCTGACCTCAACCTCCCAAGTAGCTGGGATTACAGGTGTGTGCCACCTCACCTGGCTAATTTTTGTATTGTTATTTTTGTTTTATTTTATCGAGATAGAGTCTCACTCTGTTGCCCAGACTGGAGTGCAGTAGTGCGATTTTGGCTCACTGCAACCTTCGCCTCCCAGGTTCAAGCAATTCTCCTGCCTCAGCCTCCTGAGTAGCTGGGATTACAGGTGCCCATCACCATGCCTGGCTTTTTTTTTTGTATTTTGAGTAGAGACGGGGTTTCACCATGTTGGCCAGGCTGGTCTCAAACTACTGACCTCAAGCGATTCAACCGCCTTGCCCTCCCAAAGTGCTGGGATTACAGGTGTGAGCCACTGCTCCCAGCCTAGTATTTGTATTTTGTAGTAGAGACGGGGTTTCATCATGTTGGCCAGGCTGGTCTTGAACTCCTGACCTCAGGTGATCTGCCTGCTTCCACCTACCACAGTGCTAGAACTACAGATGTGAGCCACCATGCCCGGCCTCATGTATAAATTTTTGTTTTAATGCCTGGTTTCAATTACTTTGATTGTATACATAGGAGTAGAGCTGCTGGGTCATATGGTAACTCTATCTTTAACTTTTTGTGGCACTGCCAAGCTATTTTCTATAGTGGCTGCACCATTTTACAATCCTACCAGCAATGTTCCTATTTCTCCACCTCCTTGCCAACAGTTGTTATTTTCGTTTTTTTTTTTTTTTAATATGGCATTCTAGTGGATTTAAGTTGGTATTTCATTGTGATTTTGAATTGCATTTTTTTTTTTTGAAACAGGGTCTTTCTCTGTTGCCCAGGCTGGAGTGCACTGGTACGATCTTCGCTCACTGCAACCTCTGCCTCCCAGGTTCAAGTGATTCTCATGCCTGTAGTTAGGCTATTATTGGTGTGCACCACCATGCCCAGCTAGTTTTTGTGTTTTTAGTAGAGACGGGGTTTCACCATGTTGGCCAGGCTGGTCTCGAACTCCTGACCTCAGGTGATCTGCCCACCTTGGCCTCCCAAAGTACTGGGATTACAGATGTGAGCCACTGTGCATGGCGATTTGCATTTTCTTAATGACTAGTGTTGAACATCTTTTCATCTGCTTCTTGGCTATTTCTATATCTTTGGGGAACTGTCTGTTCAAGTCCTTTGCCTATTTTTAAAATGAGTTCCTTGTCATTTTTAATGAGTTGTAAGAGTTCTTTTGTATATTCTGGATACTAGACCTTTATACACCCAGATGTATAAGTTGCAAATATTTTCTTGCATTCTGTAGATTGTCCTTTTGCTTTCTTGCTAGTATTCTTTGATACACAAAAGTTCTTAATTTTGATGAAGTCTGATTTATGTATTTTTAATTTTGTTGACTGTGCTTTTGGTCTCATATCTAAGAATTCATTGCTAAGTTCAACATACACCCTTGTTTTCTTCTAAGAGAAGAAATTTTCACTCTTACATTTAGGTCTTTTATATTTTGAGTTAATTTTTGTTTATGTTGAGAGTTAGGCACTGGAATTTTTAAAAGCTTCTGCAATGATTCTTTTTGTTGTTGTTATAGTTGTTGGTAGAGAGATATTTATTGGGGGATTTATGGAAGCACGGCCTTCGGTAGCAGCAAGCCAGGTAGATCTTCTGTAATAATTCTAATGGAAGCCAAGGTTGAGAATCACTGCTGTAAATGGCTGAGAAGGAGGGGCTGGAGGTTAGCTATAGATACCTATCTGAAGAAGGCGTGATGGAATTGGGCTGAAAGGCAAGAGTTGGTGCTCTCTGAGTTACCAGTTTCCTTTGGAGAGAATCAAGTTTGCTCTTGAAAGCCTTAAGGAGACATTTAAAGATATCAGGAGGGCTCATTCCTCTGATGGCTAGAGCTAGGGGACTCCTTTGAGGGTGTCTGGAGTCTGGTTGGGGAGGACACAGAACTGAACCAGCAGATGAGGTTAGTGGTTTCCATGTGGGAGGAGAAACCACAACACACATGTTCTGAGACTTGCTCTGGATAGTCAGCAGGTAGACATTAGGCAACAGCAGGTCTCCCTACACCTGTTTCTAGTAACAAGTGACTCTGGAAGTGCAGCAGAATCACCCTACATGCTCGGGGATTGAATTGTTTTCTCATAAAGTACACTGATTGCTAAGAGCTCTTTTATTTGACTCATATAGGGATATCTAGCTTTGCAAACTTTAAAAGTCATCTGAAGATAATTTCATTCTTCCTTAATGATTCAGAAGGAACTGTGGCACCTTACAGTGCCTTAAAGCATCTCTCTCAGCCTGTAAAGAAACCACACTCATTGGAATCACTTAGTGTGCTTGTTAAAAACGTATATTTTTGGGCCCTACTCCAGATGATTAAATTCAAATTCCTGCATCAGAGACAAGGCATTTGGATTTTAAAACAAACTCCCATATTTTAAAATGTGGCCTTAAGTGCACTAGTTGAGAACCACTATGATTCATCCCTGTGAACAATTATAGAAGAACTATTATAAGCTTTTAACTTATAATTTGCACATTTGCCTGTAAAATACGGGGTATAAAGTTTAATTATATACTGTTATATACTGTCCTAACAAGTGCATTGGTGTTCACCTGAAAATGTATTCATATATTTGTTCCAAAAAGGTACCAACATTGTTTTTCCCAAATGATTTTGTATCTTCACCTTGTTTCTTGTTTTTTTTTTTTTTTTTTTTTTTAATGAGAGTAATTTGTTCTTGTGAAATCTCAAACATCTCTAATAACAGTAATGGATGTCATTCCATCCTCTCTGCATTTTATTTTTCTGCACCTCCATGGTAGACAACTCATTTTCTGCCAGCTGGTGTTCTTTTGCCAATGCACTTGGCCAAATTGAAATTAAGTGTCACCCATCAGGAAAAAAAATACAGCAATATCAGTTGCATTTGTTTATTTTTCTGAGGATTTTTTAAAATCCTCAGAAATGACTACTAAGTTGGAAATAAACTGGACTTTTCAGATTGTTTTTAAAAAGTCATTTATTTTTAAAATTTATTTTTATTTATTTATTTTTTGAGATGGAGTCTTACTCTGTCACCCAGGCTGGAGTACAGTGGCACAATCTCAGCTCACTGCAACCTCCACCTCCCGAGTTCAAGCAATTCTCCTGCCTCAGCCTCCTGAGTAGCTGGGATTACAGGTTCCCACCACCATGCTTGGCTAATTTTTGTATTTTTAGTAGAGACAGGGTTTTGTCGTGTTGGCCAGGCTGGTCTCAAACTCCTGGCTTCAGGTGATGTGCCCACCTCAGCCTCCCAAAGTGCTGGGATTATAGATGTGGGCCACTGCGCCTGGTCAAAACCATTTAATTTAGATGTAACCCTTGTGCTATCATAATTTGAGGGAGATCTAGAACAAAACTGGAACAGTGTGGCAAGACCACAGAGGTGAGGGTGAGCTAGAGTGGAAGGTGCCCCATTTCCTCAGGTATAGCTTATAGCTCAGCAGGAGCACCTGCCCAGTTGTAGAGGCCATTCCACCAAACATAGACACGGAGGTCAAGATGCCGGGTTCCAGATGTTTGGCATGCTCTGGCTTGATTCTGCTAAGAACCAAAAACTCAGATATCTAATCCAGAGGGTGATGTATGGCAGCTGGAGGTTTCAGACAGCAGGCAACACCATGCCATTGGCTAGAGCTATGCCATGATTCTGGAATACATATACATTCATGACTGTATCCCGTCCAAGACTGGTGATGGCAGGAAATAGGCAGTGAGCTTTGGCACTCCGGGAAATGATGGGGGCTGACAAAGGCATTGGGAACATGGCCAAGCAGGTGATGTTCAGCACAGGACACAGACCTTGAGGGTGAATGGGGTGAAAGTCACAGGAAATAGGAATTAAGTCCAAAGCCCAAGCAAATGGGCCAAGCAGACATCATGTTCTGGGACTCTGGTGAGTCATAGCATCTACTGTCATACTTTGCTGGACTGGAACTCCTACCAAAACCCCTGGAGATTCATTGCATTCAATGGATGGGTAGACTTCTTGTAAGTCGTATTCATCCATGCTTCAGAGATTTGAAAAGAGTATCAACCAATCAAAGCTTCACAATATTTCTTTTTTTTCTTCTTTTTTAATTCTAAAAAAATATGGGATACACAATATTTCAAAGCACCACACTGAATTGTGCCCAAACCAACTGTGGCTTCAAGAGAGGGAGATTTTTAATGTGTAAGAGAGCACCTTGATCTCTTTTGATGTGTATTCTCCATTTCTTTCTCTTCTCCCATCATTTCTCTCTTCCTTTCCTCTTCCTTTTCCTCTTCCTCCGTCTTTTCTTCTTCTCCATCATGTCCTCTTCTTTTCTTTCCTTTTCCCTCTCATCTTTCTCTTTCCCTTCTCCTCTGTGTCCTCTCCTCTTTTTCAGTTAAAATTGCTGGGATAACTCTCTAGTCAGATTCCTCTTTTAGGATGCTGTGATTCCCCTCATTACTCACCCCTCTAGGACAATGAACACTCACAGGGAGCGTTTTCTTCTCGTGGATATTCGCACTTCTCTTTTTGTTTGTTTGTTTTTGAGACAGGGTGTATTAGTCCGTTTTCATGCTGCTGATAAAGACATATCTGAGACTGGGTAATTTATAAAGAAAAAGAGGTTTAATGAACTCATGGTTCCATGTAGCTGGGGAGGCCTCACAATCATGGTGAAAGGCATGTCTTACATGGCAGCAGACAAGAGAGAATGAGAGCCTAGTGAAAGGGGTTTCCCCTTATAAAACCATCAGACTGGCCGGGCACAGTGGCTCATGCCTCTAATCCCAGCACTTTGGGAGGCTGAGGTGGGTGGATCACAATGTCAAGAGATCAAGACCATCCTGGCCCACATGATGAAACCCTGTCTCAACTGAAATAGAAAAATTAGCTGGGTGTGGTGGCAGGCACCTATAGTCCCAGCTAGTTGGGAGGCTAAGGCAGGAGAATCACTTGAACCCAGAGGTGAACCCAGAGGTTGCAGTGAGCTGAGATCGCACCACTGCACTCCAGCCTGGTGACACAGCAAGACTCCATCCCAAAAAACCATCAGATCTTGTGACACTGATTCACCACCATGAGAATAATATGGGGGAAACTGCCCCCATGATTCAATTATCCCCCACTGGGTCCCTCCCACCAGACGTGGGAATTGCAGGAGCTACAATTCAAGACGAGATTTGGTGGACGCACAGCCAAACCATATCACAGGGTCTTACTCTGTCCCCGAGGCTGAAGTGCCATAGTATGATCATAGTTCACTGCAGCCTCAAATTCCTGGGCTCAAGCAATCCTCCCACCTACGACTTCTGAGTAGCTGAAACTACAGCCCCACACCCCACGCCCAGCTAATTTTTTTTAATTTTTATTTTTAGTAGAGACAGGGTCTTGCTAGGTTGCCCAGGCTGATCTTGAACTCCTCCTCAAATGATCCTCCCATCTTGGCCTCTCAAAGTGCTGGGATTACTGGTGTGAACCACCTCGCCTGGCCTACTTCCCTTTTACTCTTGTGCCTCCTTCTGGAATGACATTTTCCTTCCCTTGAGGATTATCCTTGAGTCCATTATTTTTGTGTTTACCCAAATGATGAGTGGTGTCGTTTATTTCTTCCTCATTTCCCTGGGCTCTCTCTTTCCTAGCACCTGACTGTTAGATTGACTGATGGTTTCCCCTCTTAGGTCTGGGCCTAATTCAAGAATTATATTCACAACTTCATCCCTAGCATCCAATCCACTCTATGGTCAACAAGCCCAGGGTGTTACCCGTGCTGCATTTCACAGAACTCCTTTCTCCCAGTGTTGACCCAATTCATACTGTTGGGGTATTGGTTCATTTTTCATGGTTTCTTCAGTTTCTCTATCTACTGCTTCAAGCTCCCTGAAGATGCTAGTTTATTCTAGAAGCAAAAGATACTTCGTAATTGTCCTGTGTAGTTCTTGCGAGTTTCTTGCTCTGGGGTAGGTGGGATAAAAAAAAGGCTGGATCCGCTGCTCTTCTTAGAGACGTGGTCACTTGCTAGTCACCTGGAGCTTCTTGACTAAACTCAAGAATGGCCACACTGCTCTGCCTGTGTCTCCAGTATTCCCCAAGGCTCTTGTGCCCATGTCCCACACTCCTAATATTAATGTTTTTCTTAATCACAGCTGAGCTTGCCAGGATTTCTTTGGACCTTCCTGCCACATTATCTGGTCATGTTTCATTTCTGCTTCCATATATGTAATTTAACTCAGTCCAGGTAAAATGCCCCAGCTATGCAGTTGTGCCTTTCTATGTTGCTGGTGTTTATAGTGGTTCCTATATTTTATAAGTAAAAAGAGCTGATGCTGGGGTGTATAATATTTCAGTGAGTAACAGGTTAGCAAATAGGGTTTCTAGATGTCAGAAAGAGGCAGGCCAATGTCCTACTGCAGAATGGCCATCTGTTTGGACAAGTCATCTCTCAGAAAGGGAACCTTCTAATCTGGCACTTGCCCTTGCCATCGCCTTGGCTAGGTAGTTGCAAACGACCGTGCAGTTCTAGCACTGTACACCTCCAGGGAGCAGCGTCTCTACAGACTTCAGTGGGAATCTCATCTCCTAAAGTTGAGCAGTGCACAACCTGCAAATGTCCTTGGAGATCCTGAGCCTCAATCACCTGGTGATGCCTCTTTCTAACTGTCCATTACACTGTTCAAAAGCTCTGGCACCTCCTGGGAAGCAGAAAGAGATCAGAGTTGGGGGTTTCAGGATGGGGCTCAAGGGCCAGAGCTCCGTTTCTCCACACCTCTTCTCCTGGTTGGGACCCAGGACATTGCTGCTTGTCTTCTGAGGTCCTCTTAAACATGAGGCTGACCTCCCTTTATCTCAGAAGGTAGAGCATGATTGTCTCAAGAGATGGGATCTGGACCTTCAGTGCACCAAGGGTCAGCCCTACTTACCAGCCTGCTTCTCCCTGTGGGCCCTTAATCACAAAAGACCACATTTCATCCTCCCACTGTACTGCAGGCATTCCCATCAGCTTCTTTCTAGAACAGAAACTAAACAACACAAAATTAATCTTCAGCAGGTGTTCTGTCTGCTTAGGTCAAAGAACTGGTGAACTCTGAGTATCACAAAAATTACTGTAATTAAAACAAACAGGTCTTTCAACCTCAGGCTGATGGCTACTAGTCTCTTCCATTCCCCATCTTTTACCTTCTCTCTACATAGGATATACTCTTGGCTATATATACTCTCTTGGATATATATCTTATATATCTGGCATTTTTTTCTTTTTCTTTTTCTTTTTTGATATAGAGTCTCGCTCTGTCACCAGGCTGGAGTGCAGTGGCACAATCTCAACTCACTGCAACCTCCGCCTCCCGGGTTCAAGCAATTCTCCTACCTCAGCCACCCGAGTAGCTGGGGCTACAGGTGCACGCCAACATGCCCAGCTAATAGGCATGAGCCACTGCGCCCGGCCCTATAGCTGGCTTTTTTTTCACTCAGTGTAATGTATTTGAGATGTATCTATATCATCAAGTATATCACTTGTATATATTTTTCCCTGAATAGTAATTCATTGTATTAATATGCCACAATTTTTTATCCTTTTCTTTATCTTTATTGATAGATACTTGGATAGTCTCCATTTGGAGGATACTATGATTAAAGCTGCTATATTCTTTTATAAATCTTTAAATGGACATATATTTTCATTTCTCTTGAGTAAATATCTAGTAGTGGAATGGTTCTATCATAGAGTAAATGTGTTTCATTTTATAAGAAACTGCCAGTGGGGTGCGGTGGCTCACGCCTCCCAGCACTTTGGGAGGCTGAGGAGGGTGGATCACCTGAGGTCAGGAGTTCAAGACTAGCCTGGCCAACATGGTGAAATCCCATCTCTACTGAAAAATACAAAAATTAGCCGGGCATGGTGGTGGGTGGGTGCCTGTAGTCTCAGTTACTCAGGAGGCTGAGGCAGGAGAATCGCTTAAACCTGGGAGGCAGAGGTTGCAATGAGCAAGATGGCGCCATTGCATTCCAGCCTGGGCGACAGAGTGAGACTCCATTTCAAAAAAAAAAAAAAAGAAAAAAGAAAAAGAAAAAGAAACTGCCAGACTGTTTTTCAAAGTGGTTTTTCATTTTCTACTCCCACCAAAATCGTACGAGAGTTTAAGATACATTGCATCACTGCCAACTGGTGCTGTCAGTTTTTCCAGTTAGAGTCATTATAGTGGGTATAACATTGGATATCATTATAATTTTTAAAAATCAACTTTATTGAGGTATAGTTACCAGAAATAAAATTTACCTATTTATATTTTAATGAGTTTTGACAAATTTAAACACCTATAGAGCCACTACCACAATCAAGATCTAGAATATTTTCATCACCCCAGAAAGTCCCCTTATGCTCTTTCCAGTCGATCCCCCAGTCCTGTTTCCAGGAAAAGGCTGATCTGATTTATATCATTACATCACAGATTTGCCTTTTTAGACTTTCATATTAATAGCATCGTATAATATGTATTGTCTTGTGTCTGGCTTCTTTAACTCATAAATATTGTTGTGTGTATCATTCATTCCTTTTCATTGGTAAATAGTACTACATTGTAGAGATATATTACATTTTTTATTCATTCACCAGTTGATGCAAATTTGGATCATTTCCCCCCCTTTTTTAGCCTATTATGAATGAATCTGCTGTGAACATTTGTGTACAACTCTGTGTGTGCATATGTTTTCATTTCTCTTGGGAAAATACCTAAGAGTAGAATTGCTGGCTTGTGTGTAAATTGTGCATTTGCTTTTACAAGAAACTACCAGGCTGGGCTCATGCCTGTAATCCCAGCATTTTGGGAGGCCGAGATGGGTGGATCATCTGAGGTCAGGAGTTCGAGACCAGCCTGGTCAACATGGCAAAACCCCATCTCTACTAAAAATACAAAAATTAGCTGGGTGTGGTGGCGGGCATCTATAATCCCAGCTACTTGGGAGGCTGAGGCACGAGAATTGTTTGAACCCAAGAGGCAGAGCTTGCAGTGAGCTGCGATGGCACCATTGCACTCTAGCTTGGGCCACAAGACTGAAGCTCTGTCAAAAAAAAAAAAAAGCAAAAAACAAGCAAACAAAACAAAAAAAAACCCAAAACAACAAAAAAAGAAACTACCAAGCTGTTTTCCCACAGTATTTGACCCTTTTACATTTCTACCACTGATACATAGCAGTTCCACTTGTATCACATCCTTGCGAACACTTGGCAATTGTCAGACTTTTGGTTTTCATCATTCTAATTTTGTGTAACGGGAGCTCACTGTGATTTAATGATGTTGAGCATCTTTCATGTGCATATTCATCTTTTATACTTTGTCTTTTGTTAAGTGCCTGTCAAAATCTTTTGTCCTTTAAAAAAATGAGTTTTTTATTGAGCTGTTAGAGTATATTCTGAACATAAAATTAAAAAAAAATTATAAATATCTCCCAGTTTGTGGCTTGTCTTTATGCTTTAATAGTTCCCTTCAAAGAATAAGACACTGAATTTGAAAAAACCTGATTCAATCAGTTTTTTCCTTTTAAAGTATGTAAGTTCTTATGAGAAGGGGTTTCCCCCATGTTGGTCAGGCTGGTCACAAACTCCTGACCTCAACTGATCCGCCTGCGTCGGTCTCCCAAAGTGCCGGAATTACAGGCGTGAACCACTGCGCGCAGCCTGAATTTTTGTTTTACAATAATTTATATTCATTCCTTTATTTATTTTCCAACCCACTTATTCCAGCTCAGGGTCGTAGGTGGCTGGAGCCTATCCCGGCAGCTCAGGGTGGACAGACAGGATAGCATTCCATCGCAGGGTGTACTCACACGCTCCCACCCACCCTCCTACACTCGCTCTCACTCACTCGGACTGGGACAATCTAGGCACAGCAGTGAACCCGAGTGCACTTCTCTGGGATGTGGGAGAAAACCAATGTCTCCAGAGAAAACCCACACAGACAGGGGAAAAATGTGGGAACTCCACATAGGCAGTGGCCTTGGCCGGGAATGAGTTTTTTTTTTTTCTCATCAATGTTATAACAAAGTGACGTTGAATGAAACAACATTATCTGAGGACTTGCTGTGTGGATTTCTTGTGTCCTGTGTAAAATCTTTGCCAACTACCAGATCATGTTTTCTTCTAAAAGATTTATAGTTTCAGTTTTTGTGTTTAGCGCTATGTTCCAGTTCAGGTTTTGTACATGAGGTAAAGTATGGGTCAAGATTCTTTTATTTTTCTCATACAGCGGTTTAGATGTTCCAGCACAACTGGTTTCAAAGACTATTTCTCCTGCATTGAATTATCATGAGACACCTGTAGAAAATCAATTGACTATATGTGTGTAGGTCTATTTCTGTTCTCTTAGTCTGTCCATTGGTCTTTATGTCTATTCTTTGTTTTTTTTTTTTTTTTTTTTAGTCAGGGTCTTGCTCTGTTGCCCAGGCTGGAGTGCAGTGGTACGATCTCAGCTCACTGCAACCTCTGCCTCCTGGGTTCAAGCAATTCTTGTGCCTCAGCTACCTGAGTAGCTGGGACAACAGGCATGTGCCACCATGCCCGGCTAATTTTTGTATTTTTAATAGAGACAGGGTTTTGCCATGTTGGCCAGGTTGGTCTTGAACTCCTGACCTCAAGTGATCCACCCTCCTTGGCCTCCCGAAGTGCTGGGATTACAGGCGTGGGCCACCGTGCCCAGCCTCTGTGTCTATCCTTATGCTCATAGCACATTGTCTTGATTACTGAAGCTTATGGCAATATATAAAGTCAGGTATTGTAAACCTTCAAACTTTATTCTTGTTTTTCAAAATAGTTTTGGCTATTCTAGTCTTTTCCATTTCCACATAAACTTTGGAATCAACTTGTCAATTTTTACAAAAAAGTCTGCTGACATTTTTATTGGATTTGCATTACATCATGTAGATTATCTTGGGGATAATTTACATCATGGCAATATTTAGTTTTAAAGTTTATGATATGGCATAACCCTCCAATTATTAGGTCCTTAATTTATCTCAGCAATGTTTTAAGATTTTATAGGTTTTATACATATTTTGTACTATTTATCTTCAAGTGTTTCATGTTTTTTGAAGTGTACAATTTAGTGGCATTAAATATATTCACAATGTTGTATAACCATTACCACTATCTATACCTCAAACTTTTATCTATGAATTTGCTATTCTAGATTCCTATTCCAAGTGGAGTAATACAGTATTGGTCCTTTTATGTTTGGCTTAATTCAGTAAGCAGAAAGTTTTCGAGGCCCAATCCATCCATGTTACAGCGTATATAAAAATTTTGTCTTTTTATAGTTAAATATATGCCACTGTACAAACATACTGTAATGAATACTGTATTTTGTTTATCCATTCATCTGTTGATGGATACTTAACACTGTTTCCACTTTTTGGCTATTGTGATTAATGCTGCTGTGAACATTGCTGTGTAAATATCTGTTCAGGCCAGATGCAGTGGCTAATGCCTGTAATCCCAGCACTTTGGGAGGCTAAGGCAGGAGGATCACTTGAGGTTAGGAGTTCGAGACCAGCCTGGCCTACACAGTGAAACCCCATCTCTACTAAAAATACAAAAAGTAGCCGGGTAGGCACCTGTAATCCCAGTTACTCTGGAAGCTGATGCGGGAGAATCACTTGAAGCAGGGAGATGGAGGTTGCAGTGAGCCGAGATTGCACCACTGCACTCCAGCCTGGGCAACAGAACAAGACTTCATCTCAAAAAGAATCCTATATGTATATCATTTCTATCTCTATTTGTATCTCATCTCTATCTATCTATCTATCTATATCTATATATCTGTTCAGGTCTCGGCTTTCAATTCTTTGGATATACACCTAGGAGTAGAATTCCTGGGTCATATGATAGTTTCATGTTTAACCTTTTGAGAAACTGCCCAGCTGTTTTCCACAGTGGCTGCACCATTTTTCATTCCTACCAGAAACATGTGAGGTTTCCAATATTATCTACACCTTCACCAACACTTAGTATTTTCTGTTTTTTTCTTAAAATTTAAAAATTATAGCCACTCTAGTAGCTGTGAAATGTTATCTCATTGAGGTTTCGATTTGCATTTCTCTAATGCCCAGTGATGTTGAGTATCAGTTCATGTGCTTATTGGTCATTTGCATGTCTTCTTTGGAGAAATGTCTATATGAGTCCTTTGCCTATTTTTGAATTGGGTTATTTTTGTGGTTTTTGTTGAGTTGTTTATATAGTCTGGAAATTAATACTATATCTGATAAAACATTTCCTCCCATTCAGTAGATTGTCTTTTTTGCTTTCTTGATAGTATCTTTTGATGCACAAAACTTTTTAACTTAATTGAAGTCCAGTTTATCTATTTTTTCTTTTGTTGCCTGTGCTTTTGGTGTCATATCTAAGAATCCACTGTGAAATTCAAGGTCATGATGATTTACTCTGTGTTTTCTTCTAAGAATCTTATAGTTTTAACTCTTAATTTTAGGTCTGTGATTCATTCTGGATTGTTTTTTATGTGTGGTGTCAAGTAAGAATCCAGTTTCCTTATTTTGCATACGGATATCTAGTTTTCCCAACACTCCTTGTTCAAAAGACTGTCCTACCCCATTAAATGGTTTGGACATCCTTGTTGAACATCAATGAACATGTATGTGAGGGCTTATTTCTGGGCTGTTTCGTTCTGTTGGTCCATATGTCTGTCCTTATGCCACTGTTATATAGTTTTAATTACTGTAGCTTTGTAATAATTTTTGAACAGAAAGTGTGAGCTTTCCAACTCTATCTTCTTTTTTAGGATTTTTTGGCTATTTGAGACTTCTTGTAAATTGACTCTTTTAAATCATTAAGCCAACCTTGCATTCCTGAAAAAAAATGTTATTTACTCATAACATATTCTTGTAATATATTGCTGGCCTTGTTTTCTTGTTTTTTTTTTTGCACATTTTATTGATGAGTTTACATCTAAGTTAATGACAGATAAGCTGTAGTTTCCTAGTGTTATGAAATCTTTGTCAGATTTTGGTATATGGGTGATACTATCCTTATTGAATGATTAGGATATATCTGCTTCTCTTCTATTGCCTAGAAAAGCCTATGAAAGATTAACATTATTTCTTCTGTAAATGTTTAACATAATTCACCTAGGAAGCCATGCAAGCCTGAAGTTTTCTTTGTAATTTTAAAATTTTGAATTCAATTTCTTTTATATATAGTGCTATACAGATACTCTATTTCCATTTGAAACAGTTTTGATAATTTTTGTCTTTTAAGAAATTTGTTCAATTTTTCTAAGTTGAATTTATTAAGTTATTATCCTTTCTATACTTTTAATTTTTCTATGTGATTTATCAACTTCATTGAGCTTATAAAAGAGAATCAGTTTTGCTTTCATTGATTTTTTTCTGTACTATTCTTCTGTTTCTATTTCATTGATTTCTGCTCTTTTATATTCTATTCCTTATACTTACTTTGGGTTGAATTTGTTCTTCTTTTTCTAGTTTTTTAAGATGGAAGCTTAGACCATTGATCATATTCCTTTTTTTGCCTTTTAAATTAGCATTTAAAGTTTCAAAACTCCCTTGGAGCACTGCTTTAGATGCATCCCACAAGTTTTGTGTCTTATGATTTCATTTTCATTTAGTTTATTCACTGTGCATTTGAGATTTAGAAGATATCTTCCTGTTACTGATTTTCATTTTCTTTTCTGTCATGGTTAGAGAATATATTCAGTATGGTTTTAATCTTTAAAATTTGTTGAGACTTATATTATAGCCCGCATATGTTCTATCTTGGTGAACGTTTCAGGTGCACTTAAACAAAAATGTATGTTCTTTTGTGGTTGGGTGAAATGTTGTATAAACATAGATTGATTAAATTGCTTCATAGTGTTGTTCAAGTCTTTTATTTCCTCACCAATTTTTCCATGAAGTTGCTCTATTAATGACTGAAGAAGAAATAATCAACTCTTTTTCTCTGATTGTGGGTTTCTTCTTTCAATCTTTTTTTTTTTTTGCTTCATTTATTTTGAAATATCTCTTTAGTGCAAACACATTTAAGCTTTTTTTACAACTGATTGATAAATAGTTCTCTTTATTAATATGAATTTTCTCTTTTTCCTTCTAGTAATAGTCCTTGTTCTGAAATCTACCATTATTTTAGTGTAGCCATTCCAAGTTTCTTTTGTTTCATGTTTGTATGATATCTTCTTTATCCTTATGTGAAGGAGTATATTAATTTTTGAATGTTAAACTTCTTTATGTTCCTGGGATAAATCCTACTTGGTCATGAAGTATTATCCTTTTCTTATATTTCTGTCTTCTATTTGCTAGTGTCTAAAAAATCCTGGTCTGTAATTTTATTTTCTTGGAATGTATGTTAGATATTAGCCTATGGTTTTCTTTGCTTTCAATGACTTTATTTTAGGTTTTAGTATCAGTGCTATGCTGGTTTCACCAAATGTATTGTGAAGTGTTCCCTCTGGCTGGAAAAGGTATTAAAACTAGTATTAATTGCTTGAGTTTACCAGATTATCTGGGCCTAGAGTTTTCTTTGTAGAAATAATTTTCATCACAATTTCAATTTCTGTGATATCAGGTCATTCTTTCTGTATCTTCTTGTGTCTGTTTTGGCGAGTCATATTTTTCAAGGAATTTGTCCGTTTCATATAACTTGTCAAATTTGTTGTCATTTAGCCATTAATAATATTTTCTTATTATCACTTTATTATCTCTGAAATCTTATAGTGTCCTCTCTTTTTTCATTGCTGGTAGTAACTTGTGTCTTTTTTCTAATTTTCTTAATCAATCTTGATAGAGATTTATTAATCTTGTTGATGTTTCAAATAACGAAATTTTGGCTTCCTTTTTTTCATTTCATTAATTTCTGCTCTTTATTATTTCTGGATTTATACTTGTATTTGTGTGTTCTCATGCTGCTAAGAAAGACATACCTGAGACTGACTGATTTATAAAGAAAAAGAGGTTCAATAGACTCACAGTTCCACATGTTTAGGGAGGCCTCACAATCATGGTGGAAGGCAAAGGAGGAGCAAAGTCACATCTTACATAGTGGCAGGCAAATGAGTGTGTGCAGGCAAACTGAACTTTATAAAACCATTAAATCTCATGAGACTTATTCACTTTGAGAACAGCATAGACCCACCCTGATGATTCAGTTACCTCCCACCAGGTCCCTACCACACGTGGGGATTATGGGAGCTACAATTCAAGATGAGATTTGGGTGGGAACACAGCCAAACCATATCACTTGTTTTGCATTTAATTTGTTCTTCTAGCTTCTGCGGATGGAAACATAGCTCATTAATTTTAACTTTTCTTGTTTTCTAATATAAGTCTTTAAATTTCCCAGGAATCAGTGCTTTAGCTATATCTCACAAGTTTTTATATGTTGTATTTTCATTATCATTTAGTTAAAAGTTTTTAAAATTCATTATCTTATTTGGTCATTGAGACTATGCTGTTTAATTTCCAACACTTAGGAATTTTCTAGCTATCTCATTGTTATTTATTCCTAATTTTAATATCATTGTGGTCATAGAGCATGTTCTGTATTTCAATCTTTTGAAACTATTGACACTTATTTTATGGCCCAGTAAGTGTTCTACCTTAACATTCCACATGCACTTGACAAATATATATATACATCAAGTGGTTATAAGGTATACGCTTCTATAAATGTCAATTAAGTCCAATTGGTTGATAGTGCTGTTCAAATCTAAATCCTTACTAAACTTTTGCCTGCTGCTTCTGTCTATTACTATGAGAGTGGTATTAAAATCTCCAACTATGATTATGGATTTGTCTGTTTCTTCCTTTGGTTCTGTTAGGTGTAGCTTATTTTAATTTTAAGATCTGATATACATGCATACATATTTAGGATTGTTTGTGGTCTTGATGAACAGAACCTTTCATCATTATGAAATGACCTCCCTATCCCTGACAATATTCCTTGTCTTAAAGCCTACTTTATTTTGTAATAATATAGCCTCATCATCTTTTGCTTTCTGGGTACATGTTCCTTTTTCTCTATCTTTTTACTTTTAATTTGCTGTATGGTGACCTCATGGAGGGCAGGATTAACTTCGCCCCTCAAAATAGGTTTGGATGTCAAGACTGATGATGCCATTCATATCAAGAGGGTATGAAAAAATTTATTACTCGCATAATGGGACTTTTTCAGTAGAGCAGGGCAGGTACAAAGGGGTCAAGAATGGCTTGAGCCAAGAGGGTGAATGGGACAAGCGAATTTGGTTTATGTTGTGCCTGGGGGTGGGCCAATGTAGAAGACTTGTGTGGTTTGAACTTTCAGTATCAAGGGGACAGAGGAGAGCCTGTGGGCTTTCTTACTGGTTTGCCTGTATGTGGGACAAAAGGGGCAAGGGTGGGGCTTGCAGGCTGTTGGCAGTCAAACATCAAGAATGGAGTCAAGGCTGAGTGTGGTGGCTCACACCTGTAATCCCAGCACTTTGAGAGGCTGAGATGGGTGGGTAAGTTGAGCCAAGGATTTTGAGACCAGCCTGGGCAACATGGCGAAACTCCATGTCTAGGAAAAAATACAAAAATTAGCCAGGCATGGTGGTGTGTGCCTGTAGTCCCAGCTACTCAGGAGGCTGAGGTGGGAGGATTGATTGAGCCCAGGAGGTCAAGGCTGCAGTGAGACATATGTGACCATGCCACTGCACTCTAGCCTGGGTGAGAGAGTGAGACCATGTCTCCAAACACACACACACACACACACGGAGTAAAGACAGTTTATTGCAGGATCTAAGCGTTTATATTTAAAACTCGTCTCTTGTAAAGAGTTTATAGTTGAGTTTTGATTTAAAAAATTTTTGTCTGGCAATCTCTGCCTTTTAATTATGTTGTTTATTTACAGTTAATAGAATTATTGATATGGTTGGATTGAAGTTTACCAGCTTCCTATTTCTTTTTTTTTTTTCAATCTATTATTGCTTCTTTTATTCTTCCCTTTCTGTCTACTTTAGGTGAATCAAATTTTGTTTAGCATTCCATTTTACTTACTTGAATAGGTTTTATTGTATTTCTTTGTATTTTTTTGTTTTAGTGTTTAAGGATTAAACCATGCATCATTATTTATTGCAGTCTACTTAGAGCTACTATAATTATCTTTAAAACTCTGTGGGCTTGCTATGAATTTATTAGGGATCACATTGTTATATGAAAGTGATAATCCCAAATTTCCTCAAGATAAGATCCCCCCCTCCTTCTTTTGTAGAGAGGGATCTTACTATATTTCCCAGGCTAGTTTCAAACTCCTGGCTTCGAGTGATCTTCTTACCTTGGCCCCACAAGGTGCTGGGATTATAGTTGTGAGCCGCTGTGCTGAACCAAGATAAGCCCTTCTCTATCATGAGATTTTTGGAAGGCTGTTGACGGTCAAAACCCTTACAATTCTTAGAACCTCTGTTGTCAGAGAAGAGGCTCTCTGTGACATGCTAAAATCCTTAAAGGGCTTTTGGTCCAACTGAACAGTTCTTGGAGGTGCCTGTTAAAATCTTTCTGAGGTCTAAACAGACCTCAGAAATGACCATATAATCCCACAGTAGATTTGGTCTTTGCTCTGAGGGCATTTTTAGATTTGAGAATTTTGGGAAGATTGGGAATAAGAAACATATTTTTAACCCAAGAATTTCTGGCTACTTGATATTTTCTATAAACTTTAAAATGGAATAATTTATTTTTTGGCTCATGTTTCTTCTTTTCCACTTTACTATCTGGAGCTAGAGAATCCAGGCAGTACCTTCAAAACTCTTATTTGGAATTCTCCTTAGATAAATCAGCCAGATTACTAGGTACAATTTATAATTTTACACATTATCACAGACAACATTTTGCAAAATAGTCTACCAATATGTAACAAAGCTTCCTTTCTTCAATTTTCAATAATATTTCCTTCGCTTTTCCTTAAGCTCATACTGACAATTCCTCAAGTAATTAGGCTTGTGCTAACAGTTGTTTTAAAGCCTTTCACACTTTCATTATTAACACTTTTTTTTTGAGATAGGACCTCGCTGTGTTGCCCAGTCTAGAGTGCAGTGGCATGTCCATAGCTCACTGCAACCTCCAACCCCTGGGCTCAAGCAATCTTCCAACCTTAACCTCCCAAGCACCTAGGACTACAAGCATGCACCACCACACCCAGCTAATTTTTTAAATTTTTTATAGACATGGTGTCTCACTGTTTTGCCCGGGCTGGTCTCAAACTCTTGGCCTCAAGCGATCTTCCCAACTTGGCCTCCCAAAGTAGTGGGATTAACACTCTTTAAAAGGTTATTCCAACTTCTCTACCCACTTCCTGGTTCCAAAGTCATTCCCACATGTTTTAGGTTTTTTTTTTTTTGTTGTTGTTGTTTTTGCTTTTGTTGTCACAAAGAACCCCACTCTCTGTTCCAGCCTGTATGGTTGCATACATAACAAATTAACCCAACATTTAGTAGCCTAAGCAACCATTCCTTATGCTTATAAATTCTGTGGGTCAGGAACTTGGACAGAACACAGTAGAGACAGCTTGTTCTTGTTTTGTTATTAGGGACTCAGCTGAAAGACTTCAAAGCTGGGGCCTGGAAACATCCAAAAGATTGTTCATTCAAATGTTTTGCAGTACATGCTGGCTTTTGGCTAAAATGTTAACTGAGACTGTTAGCTGGAGTCTTTACATGTGTGTTCTCCAAGTGGCCTGGGTTTCTTTACAGCATGGTTTCAAGGGCTTAAGAATAAGCATCCTGAAGAGACAGCAAGAGAAAACCAGGTGAAATTTCTATTGCACTTTATGATCTAGCTGTGATTAGTTTGCAGCAAGTCTTTTGCCACATTCTACTCATTGAGGAAATCGTAAAGGGCAAATCACAAGGGTTTCATCATAATTAGACTCCAACTTTTGAAGGAAGTACAATCTGTTTTACCTATCCTTTTTGCTATTGTTGTTGAGTATTTTACATCTACAGATATTATAAACCCCACACAGTACTATGCTATTATTTTTGCTTTAAAGAGTCAATTATCAGAAGTCTAGCTAGAGCAACCAGATAAGAGGAAGAAATAAAGAGCATCCAAATTGGAAAGGAAGAAGTCAAATTATCCTTGTTTGCAGATGATATAACCTTATATTTGGAAAAACCTAAAGACTCCAACAAAATACTATTGGAACTGATAAACAAATGCAGTAAAGAATACAACATCAACATATAAAAATCAGTAGCATTTCTGTGTGCCAACAGCAAACAATTTGAAAAAAAATCAGACTCTTACTAGGTGTTTGCGGATCTAAATTAGGATCTTCTTTTTTGGACAAGACCATTTAAAAATCCTTTTGATGGCAATGAAACAGAAGGTACTAGACACTGGAGACTTGCCTTTTATTCCTGTTGTATACCATGTCAGATATGAGCTACATTTCTTCTGGTTCTTTGTTTGTGAGTAGTAGTCTACCCTCATTCAAATAGTTTCTGAGCCCTACAACAGGTAGGAAACATTGCTTTTGTTATTGGGAAAGCAGGTGAAGGGTTTTATCCCAAATCTTGACCTTTATATGTATGACAGGTGACTGTTCTGAGATCAGGAGAGATCTTGAAATTTTTTTTCATTTCACTTATGGCAAAAATTAAGGGCCTATTTATTAACCTAATTATGATCTCCTTTAATCTTATTTGAAATGCTGTTCCTCCAATCTCTCATATATAACTATGTGTATATACCCAGTAATGTTTTATTCATTCTATCACACTTCCTTCCTTTCTTTCCTTCCTTCCTTCCTTCTTTCCTTCCTTTCTTCCTTCCTTCCTTTCCTTCTTTCTTTTTTCTTTTCTTTTCTGTTTCCTTCCTTCCTTCCTTCTCTCCCTCCTTCCTTCCTTCCCTCCTTCCTTCTCTCCTTCCTTCCTTCCTTCCTTCCAAGTCTTATATTAATTTTATTTGATTCTCATGAGAAGAAAAGATGCTTCTGTTTTGGAATTGAGGTTGGGGGAAGATCATACTCTACGTGGAGGTAATTTTCCTGAGGGCCTCCCCAATTCCAGGTTATCAAAATCCTTTCTTAAACATTATTTGAAGTGACCATATAGAAAATCTATAGATGGACTAGAATTTACTTAATTCATCCATTAATAATGAACATTTAAGTAGCTTGCTTTTGTTTGTTTATTTTGGATTTATATATATTGCTTAGATGAACACCTTCTGGCAAGGGAGTTAGGAAAACGTAGTTTCCAGCATTCTAATCTCTGGTCTACAGGAGGCACCATGGGAGGTGGGAGACCATGCTGGGCAGTTAAACCTCAGTGTTTCCACCCCTGTACATCTCCTTTGCCTGATTATCTGTTCTAGGCATGGAAGGCTTTGATCCTTTGATTATGGTCATTCTACCTTTGTCGAAATTGTAAATATATTTCCCAGTTTGCAACTCGCTTTTGAGAGTTTTGAAAAGTCAAATGATGAATTTTTTTTTCACCATTTGACAAAATGAAATTGGGATTTCTTTTTACTTGCTTTTATGCTTAGAAAGTTCTTCCTCGTTCAGAAATAAGGTATTCTCTCTCTGTCTCTTTCCATATATATATATGTCTGTCTCTCTCTGTCTCTCTGTCTCTCTTTAGTTTTTAGAGGAGTTTTAGGTTCATGGCAAAATTAAGTGGAGGGTACAGACGTTTTTCATATACTCTTCTACACCCACAGTACGGCCTCCCCTACTGTCAATATCTCCCACCAGAGTAATACATTTGTTATAATGAATGAACAATTAATTGACACATCATTGTTACCCAAAGTCCATAGCTTACATTAGGGTTCACTCTTGGTGTTGTACATTCTATAGATTGAGGAAAATGTATAATGACTTACATTCACCATTATAGCAGCATACAGAGTAATTTCAGTGCCCTTAAATTCCTCTGTGCTCTACCTGTTCATCCCTCCCTTCCCCGTAACCCCTAGCAACTGCTAATCTTTTTACTGTCTCCTTAATTTTACCTTTTTCAGAATGTCATATAGTTGGAATCATACAGCATGTAGCCTTTTCACATTGGCTTCTGCTGCTTAGTGATATGCATTTAAGTTTCCTCCATGTTTTTCCATTTACCTACTGAAGGACATCTTGGTTGCTTATAGGATTTGCAATTACAAATAAACATACATGTGTGAGTTTTTGTGTGAACATATGGTTTCAGGTAATTTTGGTAAAAGTCAAGGTGCGCAATTGCTGGATCATATGGCAAGAGTATGTCTAGTTTTTAAGAAACTACCAAACTTTTCCAAAGTGGCTGTAGCATTTTGTATTCTCACCAGCAATGGATGAGAGTTCTGGTTGCTCTACATCCCTGTCAACATTTGGTGGTGTCAGTGTTTGGGATTTTGGTCACTGTAGTGGTGTAGGTGTAGGTGTGTAGTGGTGACTCACTATTGTTTTAATTTGCATTTTTCTGATGACACATATAAAAGGCAAATAAATCTTGGGGCCCCCAAATCACTTAGCTCAAGGGAAAAGTCAAGCTGGGAACTGCTTACAGCAAACCTGCCTCCCATTCTATTCAGTCATCCCTCTGCTCACTGAGATAAATGCATATCTGATTGCCTCCTTTGGAGAGGCTAATCAGAAACTCAAAAGAATGCAACTGTTTGTCTCTTATTTACCTATGACCTGGAAGCCCTCTCCCTGCTTCAAGTTGTCCCATCTTTACTTTGAGTTGTCCTGCTTTTCTGGACCAAACCAATGTTCATCTTACAAGTGTTGACTGATGTGTCATGTCTCCCTGAAATGTATAAAATCAAACTGTGCTCTGACCACCTTGGGCACAAGTCGTCAGGACCACCTGATGTTGGGTCATGGGTATACATCCTCAACCTTGGCAAAATAGACCTTCAAAGTTAACTGAGACCTGTCTCAGATATTTGGGGTTCACACACATAGTGTTGCACATCTTTGTATATGCTTACTTGCCTCTGTATATCTTCTTTGATGAGGTGTCTGTTCAAGTCGTTTGCTCATTTTTAAATCAGGTTATTTATTTTCTTATTTTTGGGTCTTGAGAGTTCTTTGAACATTTTGGGTAAGTCCTTGATCAGATGTGTCTTTTGTAAATATTTCTCTCAGTCTGTGGCTTGTCTTCTCATTCTCTACACATTGTTTTTCATAGAGCAGATGTTTTTAATTTTAATGAAATCCAGCTTCTCAATTTTTTTCTTTCATAAATAATGACTTTAGTATTGTATCTAAAAAGTCATTGCCAAACTTTTTGGAGTTGAGGTTGGGGGAAGGTCATCTAGGTTTTCTCCCATGTTATCTTCTAGGAGTCTTATAGTTTTGCATTTTACATTTAGGTCTACGATCCACTTTGAGTTATTTTTTGTGAAGGGTGTAAGGTCTGTGTCTAGATTAACTTTTTGCGTGTGTGTGTGTATGTACGTGTGTTGATGTCTAGTCATTCTAGCCCTGTTTGTTGAAGACACTAACTTTGCTCCATTACGTTGCCTTTGCTGCTTTGTCAAAAATCAGTTGACTACTATTTATGTGGGTCTATTTCTGAGCTTTCTATTCTGTTCCTTTGACCTGTTTGTCTGTTTTCTCACCAATACCACACTATCTTGGTTACCATAGCTTTATACTAAGTCTTGAAGTTGGGTAGTGTTTGTCAGTTGTCTGACTTTGTTTTCTCCTTCAATATTGTGTTGGCTGTTCTGGGATTTTTGCCTCTCCATATAAACCTTACAATCAGTTTGTTGATAGCCACAAAATAACTTACTTGGTTTTAGATTGGGAATACATTGAATCTACAGATCAAGTTGGGAAGAACCGATACCTTGACAATATTGAGTCTTCCTATTCATATACATGGAATATCTGGATTTATTTATTTATTTATTAAGATGGAGTCTTCAACTCACTTTCTTTCTCTCTTTCTTTCTCTTTCCTTCCAAAACATTTAACTCTTTAATCTTTCCAGAATTGATTCTGGTTTATGATATAAGAGAAAGGGTTATAAGAGTTTTTATTTTTGTTAACCAAACAATATCTTAGCAACTTTTATTGAATAATTAAAATCCTTAAAAGATGAACTTTTTTCAAAGAGCAGATTCTGAGTTTCTGGTTCATAGCTCTTGACAACTGGTATTCTCGGGTTAAACAGTGTTCAAAGATTAGTTTCAATTTTTCAAAAGACCTATCAGAAAACAGTGCATCCATTAAAAAAGTTTATTCATGATAAAACTCAAAGGAATAACTACCTTTTTTTGCTTTTGATTAGAATTTGATCAACTCAATTCCATGTAATCAAATATTTATTGAACACCTGCTATGTAACATGTTCTATGCAAAGTCCTGGATTCTTCATGGCAGTAACATTGGTTAGCTCTTGGAAAAATAGAGAATAAGCAACAATTGAAGTTTTGTGGGTAACTTCTTTCAAGACACAAGGTCTATGGAGGAAAAGAAATAAAATGAGAGAACATTATGAGGTTTCTTGAAATCATGGACTATTGAAGCAGTGTAGGGTCAATGAAGCAGTCTCCTTGTCTGAGGTGTTAACTGAGCTCTTTGTCTCATGACCAAGAAAATTAAGGAGCATGGACACCAAGAGTGAGGTTGGAGTGAAATTTTAATAAACAAAAAAGGGAAGATCTCTGCAGTGGACAGGGGGCCTGAGAGGGTTGTCAGCTATGAGGCTGAGTCTGAGATTTTTATGGACTGGAAGGGAAGGAGTGTACTGACTGGTCTACAGGCCATCTTGGAGAAAGCACCACTCAGAAAGAGGTATGATAGTGTAAAGAACCAACTGGAGGTAGAGGTGAAGTCTTGGCCCAGGACCTTGGCCCAGGACCAATCGGGCTGAAGTGATGATTCACCCTATGTAAATGAAAACTTAGCCCCAGACAATTACAAAAAGGTAGGCATATGTAAAATAGGTGAAAACTAAGAGAACAGTAGGTGAAAAGTAAGAGACTAAGATGTGCCAAGGAGAGAGAAATGTGTCCAAAAAGGGATAGAATTTGTTCAGCTGGGTTCACAGAGTAAGCATTTCCATTCAAGGATGGATGTGGGCCCTTTCTTCCTTTCTTCCTTTCTTAGATGGAGTTTTGCTCTTGTTGCCCAGGCTAGAGTGCAATGGCATGATGTTGACTCACTGTAACTTCCACCTCCCAGGTTCAAGCGATTCTTCTGCCTCAGCCCCCTGAGTAGCTGGGATTACAGGCACCTACCACCACGCCTAGCTAATTTTTGTATTTTTAGTAAAGATGGGGTTCCACCATGTTGGTCATGCTGATCTTGAACTCCTGACCTCAGGTGATCCACCCGCCTCAGCCTCCCAAAGTGCTGGGATTGCAGGCGTGAGCCACTGCATCTGGCCAGCGGGCCCTTTCTTATCTGGGGCCTGCAGTTTGATTGTTAGGCTCTTCTTTGTTGAAGGAATTTTGTCAAGGACCCACCTTAGTTGCCTGCCTGACTGGTTTCCTACTTTCTTCTCTCTCATTATGTCTATTTATTTTTGTGCACTCAGCACCTAACTCAGTGCCTGGCACCTGGCAAGCATTCCAGTGATTTAAGGAATAAAATTGAATTGAAAAGAAATTCTGCATGATGAAAAGGCTATGACCCTCAGCATTACCTACACCCTTTCTCCAGTGATAGAGTTTTTAAGCTTTTTGGGGGAGACAGTGAACCAAAATGTTGTATATTTGAGCATATTTTTCTAGAGAGAGGATCCATATTTTGTATCAGACTCTCAGAAGATTCTAAAACCTGCACTCTTCTTAATGAAGAAACACTACCTTTACTCAAATGTACTCCTGTGAATAGGAATTTGCAAAAAAACCCCCGCATTTTATTCACTGAATTACTCCTAAAGACATAGATTCAGAAAGGCAAGAGGGTATATTTTTCAGAGAAATATCACCTGGTTCTTTTCAGAAGTTCACAAAAGTGCTTACTCTCTTCCCAAGTGCTTCAGAGGTTATTGGTATGAAAAGTACCCCAGATGGAGAATCTGTGCTAATAAAATTCAACACATTGATTAACCAGCCAGAGGTATCGCCTATTCCCCAGTGTTCTGAATGTTCACACTGTAATTCACAGTACACAGTATTCGCTGCCATCGTAGTCTAGAAATGTCTGGAAACTTCCCTCTGTGGTGACATACCTCTGTGAAAACAGTCCCTGGCAGTGCCACGACCACTGCAGGGGATACATGAGCCTCTGGAAAGATCCAACTAGGTCCATGTCAGCACTGGCTTGAGAAAATGAAACACATCCCCGCATCCCAGCCCCCACGCTCGGGTGGGACAGCCGCCATCCTGGGTGGGCTGTCTTAGGGTGGTCCGGTTTGCACGAGCTGCTCTGGGCGCCGTAGCCTCCTGGTCATGCTGCCATCTGTGCACATGCACACCCGGAGCTGCTTGGCAACTGCTGTACTAGGAACAATGGGCACTTCTTGTAAAAAACACATAAAAACTCAGGAGTTGGAGCTCATAACTGAAGTTTTAAGGACAGCAAGTTCAAATGGTCTAGATTATGCAGCTACATCTTCAAAGTTATGAAAAGAAATACTAGAATGAGCTTTCCTATTAAAATCAGTTCTTACCGCAAAAGCACCTCCTGGAAAAACAGAGACTGAGCAGGCCATCTTGCGTTCAGGGTCGGGCTGGGCTCCGCGGCGCGACCGAGGATGTGGAAATGGCCACTAGATGGCGCCCCAATCCAGGCAAATTATCTCCAATCTTGGCAAAGGGACAGATTTTGGTATTAATGCCAATATCCCGGAGGCAAATTAACACAAGGCCTATTGATTCTTCACCTAGATATTTCAGTTTCTACTAGAATAATTCCCGTCTCTCTGACACCCTCTACTTAGTTTTTTTTCCCCCCTCGAACAGGCAGCGAAAAAGAAACACCTACATTCCCTCATTTATTTCACGTTTAACTGTGTTCCTAAAAAGATGTGTATAAAGTCATTTAAATTAATTACAGCACATTTAGGGAAATTATTTTTACATTATTGGCAGTGATTCCTATCATGTTAGCTGTGGAGTAGAAACAGCCCTGAGTTAAGGTTCGAAAAAGCTGTTTGGGGACTTGGTTCTTCCCATACTCTGACATTAGCCAGGTCTTGCGAAGGTTCAGGGAAGGTGGTCTCAGTTTCTTCACTGAAGTTAATAGTAACAGTACCTCATTAGCTTTAAAAAAAAAAAAAACCATGCAAACGAAGAACTCTCATTAGCTAGTGACATAGGCTGAAATAATGACTAGTGAAACAAGATGTGGAATTTATGTTTTAAAATTCCAGGAAAAAAAGGAGATGGAAGAAAAATTAGCAAAGTTTTGAAGATGAGTAAAGGTTTATTATCTTATGGAGACTACTTTTGTGTATGTTTAAAAGAGTCTGTAATAAAAAGTTAAATACTTGTACTGTAAGCTTGTTGTTTTAAGTATTAAACAATTATAAGTTACTGTTCATCTTCTCTGACTTCAGTAGTCTGCAAAATGAGGGGTTTGGACTAAGTGAACTGTACTATCCTTTGGCCGTGTAATTTTTGTGAATTTCTACTCTCAGCCTGTCTTGTAAGGGATGCACCAGCCAATACAGATCCTCCAGGTCAGGCCTCAGCTGTCCTTGGAGAGGGCTCGTTTGACCACCCTATCTAAACCCTTGTCCCATGACCTCACTGTTGATCTTGTATTTATTTTATCATAGTGTTTATCACTACCAGCGTTATGGACCGAACTGTGTCATGCACTTTCCCGCCTCCAACCTCACGTCATATGTTGAAGCCCTAACCCTCAATGTGACTTGCATTGGAAGCAGGGTTTTTTTTTTTTTTAGGCCAAGTTTGCTTTTTTACCCAGGCTGGAGTGCAGTGGCGCGATCTCAGCTCACTGCAACCTCTGCCTCCCAGGTTCAAGCAATTCTCCTGCCTCAGCCTCCAGAGTAGCTGTGATTACAGGTGTGCACCACCATGCCTGGCTACTTTTTATATTTTTAGTAGAGATGGAGTTTCACTGCATTGGCCAGGCTGGTCTCGATCTCCTGACCTCAAGTGATCTGCCCGCCTCAGCCTCTCAAGTAGCTGTGATTACAGGTGTGCACCACCATGCCTGGCTACTTTTTATATTTTTAGTAGAGATGGAGTTTCACTGCATTGGCCAGGCTGGTCTGGATCTCCTGATCTCAAGTGATCTGCCTGCCTCAGCCTCTCAAAGTGCTGGGATTACGGGTATGAGCCACCGTGCCTGTCCAGAAATAGCGTCTTTAAGGAAGTAATTAAGGGTACATGAGATTGTAATGGTATGGCCCTAATCTTATAAGACCGGCACCATTCTAAAAAGAGGGAGAAATACCAGGGATACACACACAGAGGGAGGACCATGGGAGGACACAGCAAGAAGGTGACCATCTGCTAGCCAAGGAAAGATGCCTTGAAAGAAGCCAACCCTGCTGACATCTTGGTCTTGGACTTCAGCCTCCAGACTGTGAGAAAATAAATTTCTGTTGTTGAAGCTGCGTAGTCTGTGGTATGTTGTTCTGGTGGCCCTAGCAGACTAATATAACCAGAAATTATCTTCCTTGTTTATTTCTTTTAAATCCAACTCCCCATCCAGAATGTAGAGGCTGTGTGTCAATGCCTGGCACATGGTAGACTGCCAATGCACATATGCTAAATGCATACATGAATGACCTTTCGAATGCATTACAAGCACTCATTCTACACGTATTTATTTTGCAAAGTCCTTTTGCCAATTAGAATGATCCTCCTTGAACAGTGAATTTTATAAATGCTAAGTAGAGAGTCTTAGGTCAGAAGGCATATATGCGAGAGGGGACAGTGCCACTACAGACAGTCCCCAACCATCCTACTTATCGGCCTCACCTCACGAGAGGCACCTTGAGTCATTTAAACAGCTCAGCTCTGCTTTAGAAACCAGGATATTCTTCTCCGGGGACGATGCCAGGCTGCAAATACACACTCCAGCAAGGCTGAGCTCCTGTCCTGTTTGTTATAACCTACTAGATACTTTCATCAAGAATTTACATTATCTTAAGCTAAAAGTGAAACAATTCAAAACCAGGACAATCCTGTTCACACTGCTGCCAGAGTGTTAGAGGAGAGTTCCTTAGGACCCCAGAATGGTCTCCTCTGGAAAAAAACAAAACAAAAACATTAATTACAGTTGCCATTTTCAGAATTAAAAACCAAAACAAAACTGCTTACCATCACATTTTGTTTATGTTTTCTTCTACATCTTGGTTTTTATTTTTATTTCGGGGGTTTCACTATGTTGGCTAGGTTGGTCTCGAACTCCTGACCTCAGGTGATCCACCTGCCTTGGCTTCCCAAAGTGCTGGGATTACAGGTGTGAGTCACGGCACCTGGCCTATTTTATATATTTTTTGAGATAAGGTCTCGCTCTGTCGCCCAGGCTGGAGTGCAATGACATGATCTTGGCTCACTGCTACCTCTGCCTCCCAGGCTCAAGCAATTCTCCTGCCTCAGCCTCCTGAGTAGCTGGGACTACAGGTGCACAGCACTGCAGCCAGCTAATTTTTTTTTTTTTTTGTAGAGATGGGGTTTCAACATGTTGGCCAGGCTGAATTCAGGTGATCCACCTGCCTTGGCCTCCCAAAGTGCTGGGATTACAGACATGAGCCATCATGCCAGGTCTATTTTTATTTTTTTTGAAAATAGGATCTCACTGTGTTTCCCAGGCTAGTCTTGAACTCCTGATCTCAAGCCATCCTCCCGCCTCAGCCTCCTGAGTAGCTGGGATTACAATAGTGAACCACCATGTCCAGTTATCTTGTTTTTTTTTTTTTAATAAAGTTTTTGTGTTGGATTAACCCGAGATTTACAGAAAAGCTACAATGATAGCAGAGAGTTCCCACGTACCCTTTGCCCATTTTCACTAATGTTATCATTTTACGTGGCCATGATACCTTTGCCAAAACTAAGAAACCAACATTGGCGCATTACCATTAACTGAACTTCAGACTTTGGATTTCACCAGTTTTTCCATTTGTGTCCTCTTTCTGTTCCATGATCCAGTCCAGGGGAACCACCTTGCATTTATTCATCACGTCTCCTTGGTCTCCTTTGGGATGTGACAGCTTCTCAATCTTTCCTTGTTTTTCTTGACCTTGATGTTCTTGAGGAGTACTGGTCAGGCATTTTGTAGAATGTTCCCGTATCTGCGTTGTTGGAGGCTTTTGTCTTCATTCAGCTGGGGTTATGGGATTTTGAAAAGGACACTGCTGAGGTGAAGCACCATTCTCAGAGTATATCGGGGGTGTGTGATGGCCACACGACATCACAGGTGATGCTAATAGGATCATTTGGTTAAGGTCACATTTGGAAGTTTCTCTCCTGTCAAGTTACTCTTTCCTCCTTTTCTTCAGAAGTTAGTCACTAATTCCAGCCCATTCTCAAAATTATGGAGAGTTAAGCTCTACTTCCTAGAGGTGGTGGTGTCCACATGTGTTATTTGGAATTCTTCTGTAAGGAGAATTCTTTCTTTCTCATGTACTTCTTTATTGAATCATTTATTTATATCAGTACAAGCTTCTGTAAAAAAGAACTATTTTAAACCATTGGCATGATCCTATCCACATGTAAACAGATGCTGATTTACTACGTGGTTAAGAACTAAGCATTAACTGAAATACTTCTTAAGGTGAGAGTAGGACCAGTCTGGCTGTCCCAGCGGGTTCCAGGCCTCAGCAGGGCCGCCCTCTGCACTCTGCTCCTGGGGTCTTGGGGCTGAGCTCTCAGTGGCCCCCTTCGCTACACATCCTGGCCCAGCTGATCTTATATCCTCTGATGTGATTTAATGCTACCCTGCCCTCACTGGGGGTCCCCAGTCTGCCCTCCTTTCTGATTCCCTTAAGTTAAACTTTTTGGGGGGTTAATTTTAGATTTACGGAAAAGTTGCAAAGATAGTAGTGAGTTCCATTGTATTCCTCCCGCGGTGCCAGTGTCTCCCATTGCTGTCATCTTACCTTATTCTGCATATTTGTGAAAACTAAGAAACGAGAGATACAGGCACCCAAAGGATGGGCCCTACGTGAATACCCCGACAAGTTTCATGTTCAAACAGGAGCTGGTCCCAAGAGGCACCCATCACAAGGGGCTAACAATTGTGCCCCAGATACTCTTTAGGTTTAAGGAAGTGCTTCCTACTTTAATACTTTTTTCAATGAGGAAAAATTGATTTTAATAATTTAGATGCTTCAAAACAGCAACCCTCTTAATAGATATCTGCATTCTTGGGTAACATTTACCTTTAATCCAGGACAGATTTCCATTCTCTAAGATCCAGACACTGCTTCCCTTTCTAATTTTTAATATTTTAATGAATATATATATATATACACACACACACGTATATATTTTTTGGATGGAGTCTCACTGTGTCACCCAGGCTGGAGTGCAGTGGCATGATCTCGGCTCACTGCAAGCTCCGATTCCCGGGTTCATGCCATTCTCCTGCCTCAACCTCCCTAGTAACTGGGACTACAGGCACTCACCACCACGCCCAGCTAATTTTTTGTATTTTTAGTAGAGACAGGGTTTGGCCATGTTAGCCAGGATGGTCTGGATCTCCTGACCTTGTGATCCACCTGCCTTGGCCTCCCAAAGTCTGGGATTACAGTTGTGAGCCACTGCACCTGGCCACAAATATGTTCCTTTAAGTTATTGTTGCCCTTTTTGGCTTTATAGTCTATAATCATAGAGTTATTAGCTTTCGTTTTTCAGAATACAGTGATTAAAGGTATTTTATTTCCCAAATTCAGTACTACTAACATTTATTAATTACTGTACCTGCTCTACCCTCCACATTAGGTCAAACATTATAGGGGCTTAAGCAAAAGGCATAGACCCATGTACAAGAAAGTTAAAACCAAATAGGAGGGATGTTTCAAGAATGATAAACTGACCCTGCCACTTTTCAGTAAAGCCCTTTAGTGACTTCCAATTACTGTCGAGATTAAAATAACATCCTTAGCATGCTTTCCAAAGTCCTTCGAGCTCTGAGTTTTCTTATTGTGGTCCCTCTCATCTTTTTCTTCTTCTTTTTTTTTTTCTTTTTGGAGGCAGAGTCTCGCTCTGTCACCCAGGCTGGAGTGCAATGGCATGATCTCAGCTCACTGCAACCTCTGCCTCCTCTGAGTTCAAGCAATTCTCCTGCCTCAGCCTCCTGAGTAGCTGGGATTACAGGTGTGTGCCACCACGACTGGATTTTTTTTGTATTTTTAGTAGAGATGGGGTTTCACCATGTTGGCCAGGCTGGTCTCGAACTCCTGACATCAGGTGATCCACCCACTTTGGCCTCCCAAAGTGCTAGGATTATAGGTGTTAGCCACTGAGTCCAGCCGGTTCCTCTCATCTGTTGTGTACCAGCCATGTAGAACCTTCTTCAGACCCTTGAACGATGACCCGCCTTATCACGTGTCATCTGGGTCTCAGGGTAGTGACGCTTCTTCAGGGAGCTGCTCCTGGACCTGGGCCAGGTTAGACCCCTCCTGCACGTCCTCTTGGAGCTTCCTGGAGTTCTCCTTTACTAACTCTCAATGCATTTTTATGGTGCCCGGCATTGAGTGCCTACACTCCCTGGGTGTCTACAAGCTCCCTCCTCCTGGCAGGGAATCCATGCCTTGTTCTCTGTGATGTCTCTGGTGCCCAGCGGGGACCCTGGGCCAGTGTGTGCCTTCAAGAAATATTGTGGACTGACTGACCGAATGAATGAGTGAGTGAATGAGTGGATAAATAGACTGAGGGATATGTGGATAAGGAGTATAAACGAAGTGGTTCTTGGAGGTTTCAAAAGAGAAGGAAGGATATTTAGTTGGAGAGAATGGGAAAATCCCAGGTGGAGCTGGTGTCTGCACTGTCTGGAGGGAAGAAAAGGCTGAGTTGAGGATCCAAGATACTGCTGATGAGAATCAGCACAAGTGTGAGTGCGGAAGCAGGAGGGGAGGGACGGTTTCAGGCAACAGTGAGGAACCATTGAGGCTGAAGTCCAGGAAAGATGTGAAGGAGAAGAGGAAAACCAGACCACATTACACCAAGGGAGCCTGGTTTACAGGACCGATGGGATATGAACATAATAACCAGTTAATAACTATGTTAATTTAAAAAATAATTTAAAAATTTTTAATAGAGATGAGGTCTCACTCTGTTGCCCAGGGTGGTCTGAAGCTCCTGAGCTCAAGTGATCCTCCCACCTTAGCCTCCCAAGGTGCTGGAATTACAGGCGTGAGCCACCAGACTCGGCCCAATTAATAGCTATTTTAAAATGGAACACGACACCTCATGAAACAGCTTCCCATCAGTACAGACACGTAAGCAAAGACTTGATGACAAGCTGTCCAAAAATATTGTGATGGGCATTGCTACACTGGATCAGAGTTTCAACAAGATAAGAATCCTAAAGTCTCCTTCCAACTTCAGGTTCCCAGACTCCACAATCCCATTCTGTTCTGTGGGTCGACAGGAGGAGCTGCAGGTCACTGAGCACGAGGGGAACGTGATGAAACTCAGCTGTAGGGAGGCACCAGTGCGGTGGCTTCGGGAAGGAAGGTGCTAGGCTCCATATTTAGGGCCGGGGATGGAGGTCAGACAGGAGGTATGAGCAGGGCACCATCTTTCTAGGGATAAGAGAGTGGAACCTGTGGATTCCATGGAGAGGGAAAGAGGGTTGACGGTGGGAAGAGGAAGTGCTTCCCTGAAGGCACCTGCGGAGGAAGGAGAGGAGCAGGCCGGGAGAACGGAGGCATGTTTGAGGGGCGCAGAGAACCGTGGCCACACGGGCAGCGGGGAGAGCTGCTCACCAAGGGATGTCATTCCTAGGGGTCAGGTCCTGGGAAACAGGCAGGTGGGTTGCAATGAGATGACGTGCCTTTCTGAAAGCAGTCTCAGGAGAGCTATAGGTGAGAGGCCAGATTGAAGGCAATAAGGAAGGGAGGGGGCAGGGAGGGTGATTCATTTCTGGAAGCTGAATGGGAAAGAGCAGAAGCTGGAAGAAGCGCAGGAGAGGAAAGAGGAAGCCCACTCCTGTGTAGATGCGCAGTGAAGCAGGTGGAATCAGGCGAGGGGAGGCACAGGAGGCAGGGCAGAGAACAGCTCGCGAGGTCCCAGAGGAGGGGAAGTGCTGGATGAGGGTTGGTTTTGGCAAAGGGGATGCTGGCATCTTGGCCACGTCTGCAAGGCTAGAAGAGGATGCAGGAATTGGAGGGTAGAGATTCGGGGACTGGAGGGAGGAGGGAGGAAAGCAAGACTCATCTATCTCAATGAAATAGAAGAGGAAGTTATTCCTAAGGGTGAGGACAGGTGCCTCTGGAGGAGGGGACAGGGTCTGGAAGAGTTTAATAGTCAGCAAGAAATGAATGAAAGAACTACCGAGCATCATTGAGAGCTTGGCTGAAGTGAGCATGGCCTGGGAGTGGACGCGGCAGCAGGGTTTTGTGGCATTTCCTCGACAGTGAGAGGCAGCCAGGGAAGGAGATGAAATAAGTCTCCGGAGGCTTTCCCTGGGTTGGGAGTCATCAAAAAGGAAGGGTGAGGTACAGACATGAGTGAGTTCAGGAGACAAGTGAGTTCAGGAGGGATTGGAATCTGCAAGGAGGAAGACAGTGCACTCACAGGGTGGAAAGCAGGAAAGGGCATGGCCATGGAGTGGCACCTGCAGCACTGAGTCTGGGGCGATGCAGCCACACAGGCCAGCGCTCTCCATCTCAGCACAGGGGACTCCCCAGCACACTCAGGTGTGGATGGACACTAGGACTTGGGTGGTGGCAGGGAAGATGGTAGATGCCAAGAGGATGGTCTGCAGGGTGCAGGTAAGCCACATTTTTGGGGGATCTCTGAACTATTTGGGTAAGGCTGTATCTGGGATTCGCAGTGAGGTTGAAGTCAGGGATGACAATCTTCTAAGAGTTTAATTGTGACTATTTTTATTGCCTTGCTGGTGTGGCCTGGAGGATATAGAAAACAATGACCTTGCCGAGGAACTGCCTTGGCAGTTAATATGAGAACATGGGTAAAGCATTCACCTGGTGTCGGACTCATGGTGGATGCTCTGTAGATAACAGTTTTCTTTCTACCATGTGGTCAGCATCACACTAGATCTCATAGAGAAACAAAAGAAAGAATACAGCTGGTGCAGTGGCTCACACCTGTAGTCCCAGCACTTTGGGAAGCCAAGGCAGGAGGATTGCTTGAGGTGGGGTTGGAGACCAGCTTGGGCAAGATAGCAAGACTCTGTCTCTACAAAACATTTTGAAAACAGCTGGGTCTAATAGTGCACGTTTGTGGTCTTAGCTGCTTGGGAGGCTGAGGTGGGAGGATCACTTGAGCCCAGGAGTTTGAGGCTGCAGTGAGCTATGATGGCACCACTGCAGCCGGCCAACAGAGTGAGACTCTGTCTCTAAAAAAAAAGTAATCAATTGGTTTTTAAAAATAAAAGAACAAGTGGCCTCTGCTTTCATCAGATGCTCACATTCTAGCTGGGAAGAGAAAGCCCAGGTGGAACACACAGGACGATCCCATGAGGCAGAGAAGGCTGTGCTGTGTCCAACTCTACATCCGTGAGCAACAGCCCTGGTCAGCGTGATTCTCTCACAGTTATATGCCACACCAGGTAACACTAGCACACGGGGGAGGACGAGAGTTCAGCAGAGAGAGGTTGGCGAGGGCACAGGAATTCTCAAGGGCTTCTGGGGTGGTTTGATCTGAGGTGGGCCCTGTAAGAGGAAGGTGGAACTTAGCTAAAGCGAATGATGGTGTGTGCACAGCCAGAGGACTGGAACTGGTCAACATGCAGTTTGTTTTGATGCATCAATGTGTGTTTAACAGCAATAATCATCATAATACTGAAGACAATGATGATGGGCAGGTACCGAGTGCTTCCCACGTATCAGATACTGTGCTAAGTGCTCTGTGTGTGCAATTGCACCTCCTGGCAATCCCGGGACATGAATCACTGGGGTTCTTTGGTTGCAAGTAACAGAAACCTTACTCAAGTCAGTTGGAAAATAAAGCTTTATTCCGGCTTGCAGGGCAAAGACTTGCTGAAGAGTGGGATCCTTGGGCAGAAAAACCAGGAGGATAAGGAAGGGTGGAAGGAAGACAACCAAGGCTGCCCCCATAGATGGCTCTCCCATTGACTCCTTTATGTGAACATCCATAAGCCTATGAATCTAGGGCCTGTCTATTCCTGGGAACCTCCAGAACTGGCAGGGGCCAGCTGCATTTGGCAAAGACACGTGCCTCTGGCAGCAGAAGTTCACAAGCTCAGTGGCGCTGACCCAGGGCCGGGCTCCCTCCCAGGATGCCCCGTTACCGGCACACGCTCGCAGCCTTGCCAGTTGTCAGTCTCCCCAGGAGAACCAGGCATAAACACAGGCTTTGGCTGAGGGGACCTGCTGTCTGAGCTGAGGTTTGTGGCCTTTGGTTTTTGTGTTTTCCCAGTTTGCATGTCTGTAGTCTTAGCCTGGCCTCCTTCTTTCATTTCCTTTCCACAAGTAAGTACAAGCCTCTCCTGCGTGTCCAGCCACATGCAAAGTGCTGGGAACTGGCAGAGAGGAGCCTAGAGTGGGCAGTGCAGCATCCCTCACCCCTCCCTCTCCGGGCAAGCGATTCAGCTGGGGAGACCTGTGTATTCTGGTGTCGGCTGGAAGAAAATCAAGATACAAATAACCCAGTTTCTTACTGTTCTGTCTTTGGACTCTGGCTGATGGTTCCAGAAGCTCTCATAGCTACTGAAGCAGTTTTTTTTTTTTTTAATTTAAATTTTATTTTTAGAGCTATGTTCTTGCTCTGTTGCCCAGGCTGGAGTGTAGTGGCATAATCATGATTCACTGTAGCCTCAAACTTGAGCTCCAGCAATCCTCCTGTTTCAGCCTCCTGAGTAGCTGGGACTACAGGTGTGGGCCATTACACCTGGCTAATTTTTAAATTTTTTTGTAGAGACAGGCTCTCACTATGTTGCCTAGGCTGGTCTCAAACTCCTGGCCTTAAGTGATCCTCCTACCCAGGCCTCCCAAAGTGCTGAAAGTACACGCATGAGCCACCAGTCCTGGCCAAACTACTGAAGTTTTTGATAAGCCACAACCTAGCTACTTTTGAGCAGTTGATCTTCTACCCTCACTCCAAAGTAGCTCTATTTGTCTTTTGTAGTTTTGCATTGTTGCATTGAGACATTCTCCAGAGCAAAAGGAAAGTGGGGGCTGGTGGCAGGAGGCGCGACAGAGCAGGGGGGCAGGGTGTCACACAGCAGTGAAGATAGTGGGGGCTGTCGCAGAGCAGGGGGCAGCGTGTCATACAGCAGCAAAGGTGCTGGATGCCGCCCCCATGCCCATCTCTGGTTTCCTGAAGTCCAAGTTCCAGGACTGTTAAGAGTGGCCTCCCTACACCCCTGCATCACACACCCTGCTTGTCCCTTGGCCCAACAGACAGGCTGGGGCTAATTACCTCTGCCCCACACATGCTGCATGACCTTGAGGGAAGCATTTGACCTCTCTGGGGCTCTTCCCCTCTCTGTAAAATGGGGTTAATAGCATTGACCCATCTCAGAGAGTTAGCACAGGAGGCATCACTAATAAAACTTGTCATAAAAGCCTTTGTTCCCCCAAGGCTCAACAGTTCGGGAAGGAGCCTGGAGGCTTGAACAGCAGCCCAGGGGAGAGGGGACTGCTTGGAGAGCAGAGGTTCACTCTGGGAGCCACAGAGCAGGGAATGAAGTCCTCCACTGCCACACAGCCTGCACCGAGCGCTCCTCCCTTAGGGCTGCACAGAGAGGGATAGGGTGGCTCCAGCCTCTGACAGTGGCCGGTGCCAATGACCCACACTTGATACCTCTGCAGCACTCACAGGGGAGGTGATATGAGCTTCTCACACTTGCTGTCTGTCAACAACATTCAGACAAGAGTCTGTCCAGCAACATTCAGTTGGAAGTTACATGCACGAAAGAAAGGCCAAACTTGGCCGGGAGTTTGTTTTTGTACAGAGAACAATGGTCAGAGAATGCTGAGCTCTGCGGTGAGCGACTGAGCTGACCGCAGCTCCCTACAGAAGGCTGACCTGCATCAGAATTGTGTGTGTGTGCATATGTGCGAGTGTGTACATACGTATGCATGTGCATGTATGTGTGTAGGTGTTTTGTGTACATGTCTGCATGTGGTTTGTATGTATGTGTGTATGTATGTGTGTGCATGTGTATGCATGTATATCTACGTGTGTGTTTGTGTGTGCACGGGGATGGCTAGAGGGAGCATATATGTCTGCATACCTTATCTCAGGCCTTCTCAGGGTTGTGTCCAAGTCAGTAAAAGCTCCCACGACTCTTCCCCAGCAAACATTGCTGACTCTGAGATGCGGGCAGTGGGTACAGGGGTGTGTGTGCTGGGATGGTGTGGAGACAGGTTGTCACTTGTGAGTCAGAGCCCTGCGGTCCCTTCCCCGGAAGGGGAAGGACAAGCCATTCCATGCTCATAACCCAAAAGTTGCCCATGCTGGTCACCTTTTGATGCTTAAGATTTTAGACATGCCACAGGTGTGCCAGAATACATCTTAGTTTGTGTTTTGTGTTTATGAAAACTAGGAAAATATTTCGAGTTGCATTTTATCAAGATAGTTTTTCAAAATACATATTTCAGAGTAGCCTTTTGAATCTTTTCTCATATTTCCAGCTAATAGACATGTTGTCTTCCTTGCTACTTTTTCTAGTATTATTAATTGAAATTCAGTGGATGAAGCCCAGGACTAAAAGTTGGCGGGCTTCAGAATGCGGTCCCTGAGCCAGACAGTTGTGTTTGAATCTAACAGGGTGTGTGCATATCTGCATGCCTTATCTCAGGCCTTCGCAGGGTTGTGTCCAAGTCAGTAAAAGCTCCCACGACACGTGCCCAGCAGACGTTGCTGACTCTATTTGGCCATGGGGAGGTTACTTGGCCGTTCTAAGTCTTCATTTTCTCATCTGTAGAGTGGGGGTGCCTCACAGGATTGTCATGAGGATTAAATGAGTTGTTGCAGAGCTTCCCAGCCTATGTGCCGATGTGCAGTTTACTGTGAAATATGCACCCTCTCCAAGGGGACAGGGTCTGCTACAAGGCCCCAGCTACCAGTTTTAGGTGGTGAGCAGTGCTGGGAGGGCTGGCTACATAACCTATGGAGCCAAGTGTGAAAAGTAAATGCCGGATCTCTTGTTAAAAAATCATTAGGGATTTCAAGTCGGTGACAACAGAGCATTAAATAAGTGCAAGGCCCTTCTGAGCACATGGCCTTCTGCGGTCACATCGGTTGCAAGCCCACGAAGCCAGCCCTGCCTGCAGGTACTGAGCATGACGAGTGACGTAGGCACTGGCTTCGTTACAATGTGCTGAGGGCAGTCCTGCAGGCTGAAGTCCTGAAATCAATGACAGCAGCTGGTACTGAATGCTCCTCTGCCCCTCCTAGCCAAGGGGCCCAGGGGCCACATGGCGTTTGTGCTCTAGGTGCTCAAGGTACAGGCAGGGGACGCAGGTATCTTGCAGGCAGCCTGGCAGGGGACACAGTTATCCCTGGTATGCCCAGTTCTAGGTGAGAGTCAAAAATTTCTGCCTTGACTGGGCAATGATGACATACATTTGTAGTCCCAGCTTCTCAGAAGACTGAGGCAGGCAGTTTGCTTGAGCCCAGGACTTGGAGGCTGTAGGGAGCTATGATTGCTCCACTGTACTCCAGCCTGGGTGACACAGCGAGACCTTGACTCCAAAAACAAAACAAAACAAAACAAACAAAACCTCTGCCTTTGCAAATCAGATGCTTGTCTGTCTGTGGTCTTTGTGCCCTTTTAAAATGTCGTCTAAGCGAGCTGCAGGGTAACCACCCCGCAAATGCACATACATTCTACAAATTAGAGTTTCATCATGAAGTTTTTCTCTGAGAAAAGTTTGATGGCGTTCTGCTGCTCATAAGCCAAAAATCACCAACACTGGTCGCCTTTTCATGCTTCATATTTTATAGATGCCACGAATGTGCCAGAACATGTTTTAGTTGGTACCTTATATTTATGAAAACTAGGAAAGTCTTTTGAGTTTCATCTTACCGAGATAGGTTTTCAAAATATGTATTTCAGAGTAGCTCGTTGAAACTTTTCTTACATTTCCAGCTGATAAATATGTTGCATGTATAGACCTGTCATTTGTATGTGGTTTGTGTGGCCTCACCAAGTCTCATGTGGAAATGTGATCCCCAGTGTTGGAAGCGGAGTCAATGGGGAGATGTTTGGGTCATGAGGGCAGATCCCTCATGAACTGCTCAATGCCATTCTCATAAGTTCTCATCATTTAGCTCCCACTTATAAGTGAGAACATGTGGTATTTGGTTTTCTATTCCTGCATTAATTTGCTTAGGATAATGGCCTCCAGCTCCATTCATGTTCCTGCAAGGACATGATCTCATTCTTTTTTATGACTGTTTAGTATTCCATGGTGTATATGTACCATATTTCGTTTATCCAGTCTACCGTTGATAGGCATTTATGTTGATTCCATGTCTTTGCTATTGTGAATAGTGCTATGGCATAGGTCAGGGAATGAGTGAGTTCTCACTCTTTGTTGTTGAAAGGAGCCTGGCATCTCCCCCTGTCTCTTTGCCTCCTCTCTTGCCACGTGGTCTGCACACACCACCTCCCTTCACCTTCCGCCATGAGTGGAAGCAGCCTGAGGTCCTCACTAGCAGCAGATGCAGGCACTGTGCTTCTTGTACAGCTTGCAGAACTGTGAGCCAAATAAAACTCTTTTCTCTATAAATCACCCAGCCTTGGGTATTCCTTTATAGCAATGCAAACAGACAAACACAGCCAACATTATTACAAAAATCCCAGTGTTAAGGCCAGGCACGGTGGCTCACGCCTGTAATCCCAGCACTTTGGGAGGCCAAGGCGGGTGGATCACAAGGTCAGGAGATCGAGATCATCCTGGTTAACACGGTGAAACCCCGTCTCTACTAAAAAATACAAAAAGTCCCAGCTACTCGGGAGGCTGAGGCAGGAGAATGGCATGAACCTGGGAGGTGGAGCTTGCAGTGAGGTGAGATTGCATCACTGCACTCCAGCCTGGGCAACAGAGTAAGATTCCAGTGTTATATATGTCAGTTAAAAAAAAAACAAAATCCAGTGTTATATTTGTCAGTTAAAGACTTTTATGGATTCTTTAGCTATACTTTATTTAGATTATAATTTCAATGTGTACATTTCTGAATGGTTGTAAAAATGGCATAAAACTTGTTACCTATTGGAGTGAACAAAATTTCTCCCCAAAGGTGAACATCAAGAATTCAAGTGATCATCCTTAAGAACAATTGGGTCAGGGATTGTGCATAGCCAATTCTTTTTTCTTTTCTTTTCTTTTTTCTTTTTTTTTTTTTTTGAGACAGAGCCTCTGTCTGTCACCTAGACTGGAGTGCAGTGGCACGATCTCAGCTTACTGCAACCTCCGCCTCCCAGGTTTGAGTGATTCTTATGCCTCACCCTCCTGAGTAGCTGGGATTACAGGCACCTGCCACCACGCCTGGCCAATTTTTGTATTTTTAGTAGAGA
>NW_012119598.1:965772-1039825 GCF_000951035.1 Colobus angolensis palliatus
GCCTCCCAAAGTGCTGGGATTACAGGCATGAGCCACCGTGCCTGGCCGTGCACAGACATTTCCAGCGTAAAATGTAACATTAAAAAGATATGGTCAAAGAAGCAAGCTCCAGTTTGAAACATTTGGAAGTTTTGTACAACGTCAACATTGAATATCTACCCTGTTACTCTGCATTTTATTTTTGTCTTAATTATAAAATGTAAATTGAGTGTAATGGATTGTTTCAGATGGCACACTGGGGGGGAATAGTTTACCCCAGCTTACCCTGGTGTGCCATATCTCTGGTTTCATTTTCTTTGAGTGCCACAATGTGGAAACGGCTGGGAAGCACAGAACCGTGTATAGCAAGCAGTCCATAATATTAATTATGCTGTTAATGCATTATTGTCATCATTATTATACAGATAGCATGGATAAAGCTCTGAGCGGGTTGTCAGAAATTGTGAGTTGGAGGCATGCTTTTCTCATAAACTACCTAATGACTATAAATGAGTCCGTTTATCTTCTTTATGTCTGCTTAAAATGCAGATAATATTGCCTGCTCATCCTGCCCAACTTGTGATGTTATGAGACTCAAATGAGAAACTCTACATCAAAGATCTCTGAGAAATATGAACTATTTTGCTGGTTCTGTTATTTCTCTTTTTCAAACTCAGTGCTATCCCATCACAGATGTCTATTTAAATTTAAATTGATGAAAATGAAATAAGACTGAAATTCAGTTTCTCAGTTGTGTGAGCCACATGCCAAATGCTCAAAGCCACATGTAGCTGATGTTGGGCAATGACGATGTCATTGTCCATTGTCCAAAATAGACAATGATGATGTTGGATGATGATGTCCATGTTGGACAATGTGGCTTAACTACTCATTGCCCCTTAATGCACAGTGATCACCCCTATGTTTCTACTTCCTGCCCATCTTGTGAATCAGATAGGAAAGATTTAAGTTCTTACATAGTCTCAACCTACAATAGGTAGAAAGTATTAAAGATCCTGACCTCTGTCACAGCACATGTCATGCACAGTCATGCAATTGTCTATTCACAATTGCATAAACATGGAATCAACCTAAATGCCTATCAGTTGTAGACTGGATAAAGGAAATGTGGTACATATACACCATGGAATACTACACAGCCATAAAAAAGGATGAGATCCTGTCTTTTGCAGGAACATGGATGGAGCTGGAGGCCATTATCCTAGGCAAATTAATGGAGGAACAGAAACCCAAACACCGCGTGTTCTCACTTATAAGTGGGAGTTACATGATGAGAACTCATGAACACAAAGAAGAGAACAACAGACACTGGGGTCTACTTGAGAGTGGAGGATTGGGAGGAGGGGGAGGACTGAAAAACTAACTATAGGCTAGATATGGTGGCTTACACTTGTAATCCCAGCACTTTGGGAGGTTGAGGTGGGCAGATCGCTTGAGCTCAGGAGTTCAAGACCAGCCTGGCCAATATGGTGAAAACCCATCTCTACAAAAGCATACAAAAATTAGCTAGGTATGATGGCATGCACCTGTAGTCCCAGCTCCTTGGGAGGCTGCAGTGGGAGGATCTCTTGAGCCTCGGAGGTGGAGGTTGCAGTGAGCCTAGATCACGCCACTGCACTCCAGGATGGGTGACAGAGTCAGACCCTGTCTCCAAACAACAACAACAACAACAACAACAACAAAATTGAAAACAAAAATAACTATGCTTATTACCTGGGTGATGAAGTAATCTGTACAGCAAACTCTCAAGACACACAATTTACCTGTGTAACAAATCAGCACATGTACCTAAAATAAAAGTTAAAAAATTCTGGCCGGGCGCGGTGGCTCAAGCCTGTAATCCCAGCACTTTGGGAGGCCGAGACGGGCGGATCACGAGGTCAGAAGATCAAGGCCATCCTGGCTAACACAGTGAAACCCCATCTCTACTAAAAAAATACAAAAAAAACCTAGCCGGGCAAGGTGGCAGGCGCCTGTAGTCCCAGCTACTCGGGAGGTTGAGGCAGGAGAATGGTGTAAACCCGGGAGGCGGAGCTTGCAGTGAGCTGAGATCCGGCCACTGCACTCCAGCCTGGGCCACAGAGCGAGACTCCGTCTCAAAAAAAAAAAAAAAAAAAAAAAAAATTCTGATCTCTGCTTCCTGTGGTATGGGAAGGTGCCATTGCTAGCAGGATGTGCACCTTGATGGGTTCGTTTGGACTTCCCTGGCACCACTTGCCCAGATACTTGGCATTTTCAGGTGGCAGAAGGGCTGGAGAGTTATCAGCAATATTAGTGGAAAAGAAAACTACCAGGTACAGCGAGGGTTAAATCCAGGACTGTGGTCTCCTTGCTTGTGATGTTTTAACCATCCTGACTGCCATCTGATCTTTACCATGACTAAATGTCACCGTCAAACTTTTTATTTAAATAACTCTAAAGGACTCTCATTTTTTCACACTGGTTAAATAAATACCAAATGATGGTAGTTCAAAATGATTACCATCCATCCCCCTACCCACACCTAGAATTGGGCATCTGTTACCCAAACTATATGTGAGAACTACTTTGCTGAAGTTTTGGAACATAATGTGGCTAGCCAATCGATTTTTGGAGTCTGCTAGAGTCATGACTGTTGCTACAAGGACCCAGCGGAGAAGAATTATGGGACAAATACTGTGTAGTGCCTTCAACTGTGGGTAAAATATATTTGTGTCACTTTCCTATTTCCTCTAGGACATATCATTGTGGGCCAGGGTGTATTTGCATGACTGCCTTGAAGGGAATCTTTTCCCTGATCCATTCTGGAAGAAAATTGTGTTTCTTTTGGCTGTCAGTTATTAGTCAGTCAAATCTGCTGGGGCAGTTTGAAGAAAAGCTGACTTTCCTCATTACCTTTGGAAAAGGCTCAACATAGACTCCATGAACTCCCAATGACCACATTTTCTTTTACATACAGACAGCAGTTGCAAAGACAGAAATGACACAGTGCAGGTAACTACATAACTGAAAGTTCTCTTGCTGCTTTTTAAAAATCATGGGTTAGCAATATTTGCTACAGACAAAAATTTGACACATAAACTTTTTTAAAGTTTAGTAATGTTTAGAAATAAAAGCTGACTTGAATAGTATTGTTTAAACATCAAACATACATTTTGGTATACCTTTTGCCACAGACAAAAATTTGACACATAAGCCTTTTAAAAGCCTGGTCAATATGGTGAAACCCCATCTCTACTGAAAATACCAAATTACCTGGGCATGGTGGTGCATGCCTATAATTCCAGCTACTTGGGAGGCTGAGGCAGGAGAATCGCTTGAACCCAGGACGCCAAGGTTGCAGTGAGCGGAGATCTTGCCACTGCACTCCAGCCTGAGTGACAAGAGTGAAACTCTGTCTCAAAAAAAAAAAAAAAAAAGCTCAGTAACGTTTAGAAATAAAGACTGGGTTGGATATATGTTTTAGGAAATCATAGATTTAGAAAAATTAGCAATTCTCTTCTTACCTTTCTAACTGACATCTATTAGGTTGACAGAAAGCACAAACTTTTTGTTTGTTTGTTTTGTTTTTGAGACGGAGTATTGCTCTGTTGCCCAGACTGGAGTGCAGTGGTGTGATCTCGGCTCACTGAAACCTCTGCCTCCTAGGTTCAAGCGATTCTCCTGGTCTCAACCTCCTGGGTAGCTAGGACTACAGGTGCGCACCACCACGCCCAGCTAATTTTTTGTATTTTTAGTAGAGACAGAATTACACTGTGTTAGCCAGGATGGTCTTGATCTCCTGAGCTCATGATCCGCCTGCCTCGGCCTCCCAAGCTGCTGGGATTACAGGTGTGAGCCACCACGCCCGGCCCAGAAAGCACAAACATGAATCCCGGAAGTCATTATTTCATAATACAATGTGTTGTGACCCATTGTTGGGGTGAAAAATTGCTGGTCTAAAAGACAGTTCAACTGTTTCAGCGTACTTCTGCTAGTTGTTTAGGTTTGACATACCCTTTTAATTTCTTTATGATCTAGTGTTTCATTTGCTAAATGGAAATCATTCTTCCTTCTGTAAGTTATGTGGCTATTGTGAAGTCAAGATGGGATAATAGATGAAAAAGTGAAGTGCTCTGCCAACATTACAACCTGCAACCCACATACAACTTAAGTTTGTTCTCAATTTTCTGTGCTTTGCAATATCACCCATTCTTCTTGGTTACTTAATAAATAGGGATCTAAGAAGTGGTTCTTTCTGTCACTGCAATGTGGCTTTGTTTTACTTGGAGAAGCTGGAGAGGGTGGAAAAGACAGTAGCTGAGGTGATGCCAGTGCCTTCTTATTCCCACAGTGAAGAGCTTGTGCTAGTTCTCGACTTCATAGAACCCCTGCCCCCAATGCCACCCACTTAATGGTGGAGAGAGTTGAGGAACTTGGTGGGCAGACAAACTCCACACTTATTGCTGTCTGAGGACTCAGTTCTCCAAGGTAGTAACATGCTGGCAACAGATGTCTTGATAAGAGGGAGTTGTGTGCAATGGCCCATGCCTGTAATCCAAGCTCTTTGGGAGGCTGAGGCAGGAGGATCACTTGAGCCCAGGAGTTCAATAACAGTCTGGGCCACATAGTAAGATCCTGTCTTTACTTAAAAAAAAAAAGGCTGAGTGAGGTGGCTCATCCCTGTAATCCCAGCACTTTGGGAGGCTAAGGCGGGTGGATTACTTGAGGTCAGGAGTTCAAGACCAGCCTGGCCAATGTAGTGAAACCTCATCTCTACTAAAAATACAAAAATTAGCTGGATGTGGTGGCATGGACCTGTAATCCCAGCTACTCAGGAGGCTGAGGTAGGAGACTTGCTTGAACCTGGGAAGTGGAGGTTGCAGTGAGCTGAGATCGCATCACTGCACTCTAGCCTGGTTAGCTCCATCACAGTTAACTTCTCCCTGTGCCCAACCTGACTTCTCTCACTCTCTCTTATTTACTGTTGACAAGAGCAGTCCACAGTAAACTTCCTGCATGCCAGTCTCTGGCTCTGAGTTGGTTTCCCAGGGAATCCAGGCATACTATTATCGTTATTATTATTTTGCATTCCAACAGTGCAAGACTCCTCCTCAAAAAAAATAAGAGAGAGAGAGAGAGAGAGAGAGTTGGATGAGTGTGAAGGCCCTGCCCTGCCCTTCCTTCTCTCTCTTTTGTATAAATGTTTGCATTCTTGAGGGTCCCACAGCTCACACAGCACTAAGGAGCATGAGAATATCCCAGAGTGATGCCCCACAGGCTCACTCGGGAGCCTACTCTATCAAACACACCCTGGTCACAGTTACCTATTACTCTGCATTTCAAACCAGACAAATAAAATTGAGGACATTGCGCTTCTTCCTCTGGTTTTGATAGAGCCACTCACTGGGGGAACATCCCAATCTGTTCCCCTCCTCATTCTCTACATTGACTTTATTTCCTTGCTGTAATCTTGCTGTACTCATTTCCTGTGGGTGCCATAAAAAAAGTGCCATGCTGCTGGCTCATACAGCAGAAATGTACTGTCTAGAATGTATTGGCTGGAAGTCCAAGATCGAGGAATCGGCAGGGCTGGTTCCTTCTGAGGTCTGGGGAGAATCTGTTCAGTGCCTCCCACCTGGCTTCTGGCAGTTGCTGGCAGTCCTTGGTGTTTCTTGGCTTGCAGAAGCATCACTCTGCTCTTGCCCTCATCTTCACATGGCGTTCTCCCTGTGTTTGTGTGCATCTTGGTGTCTACATTTCTTTCCTTTATTTGTAAGGACATCAGCCATATTGGATTGGTGCCTACCCCAGTGATCTTACTTTAATTACATCTGCAAAGGCCTTATTTCAAAATAAGGCCACATTCTGAGATAGTAGGGATTTAGACATTCACCATGTCGTGGAGTGGGGCAGGGGAGTCAAATGCAACCCATAACACTTGTCTTTAACCAAATAATGTTTATTAGGAGCAAGGGTGTGAGAGGGTTAAAAAAAAAAAAAAGGGGAAGAGATGAGGAATCAGGCTGAGGAATATGTGGAAGAGAAGTGGTATAGCCAAAGGAAATTGGAAGAAAGAGATACAAACAGGATAACTACCCAAGAGGAGGGTTAGGGCTCTTTTTATTTTTTTTCCAGATAGGGCCTTGCCCTGTCACCCAGGCTAAAGTTCAGTGGCTCATAGCTCACTACAGTCTAGAACCCCTGGGCTCAAGAGATCCTCTAGCCCAGGGGTGTGCAATCTTTTAACTTCCCTGGGCCACATTGGAAGAATTGTCTTGGGCCACACATAACATACACTAACACCAATGATAGCTAATAAGCTAAAAAAAATTGCAAAAAAGAAAAAAATCATAATGTTTTAAGAAAGTTTACGAATTTGTGTTGGGCTGCATTCAAACCCATTCTGCGCTGCGTGTGGCCTATGGGCCACTGGTTACACAAGCTTGCTCTAGCCTTCACCTCTCCAGTAGCTGGGACTACAGGCATGCACCTTGGCTAATTTTAAAGTATTTTTGTAGAGATGTGGTCCGGCTATGTTGCCCAGGCTCGTCTTGAACGCCTGACCTCAAGCAATCTTTCTGCCTGGGGCTCCTGAAGTGCTGCTATTATAGGATTATAGGTGTGATAGGTGATTACAGGTGTCCCTGCCATCCCCCTGACCGGCAGAAACGTTTTTATCTCTTTTTTTTTTTTTTGAGATGGAGTTTTGTTCTTGTTGCCCAGGCTAGAGTGCAGTGGTGTGATCTCAGCTCATTGCAATCTCCACTTCCCAGGTCCAAGTGATTCTCCTGCCTCAGTCTCCCAAGAAGCTGGGATTACAGGCATGTGCCACCATATCTGGCTAATTTTGTATTTTTAGTAGAAATGGGATTTCATTCACCATGGTCAGGCTAGTCTCGAACTCCTGACCTCAAGTGATACACCCACCTTGGCATCCCAAAGTGCTGCGATTAGAAATGTTATTTGAGGGTGGAGGGAGCATAGAATGGAGGGAGATGATGTGTGTCAGTTGTTGCCTTGAGACCAGCCGTAGCAGCAGACCTATTGTTTGGCTCATTCTTCTTCTTTCTGTGTTTCCCTTGAAAAGGACACCATTCCAAATCCCAGAATTGGGGGGATCTTGCTCCATGAGAGAGGTAATTGAACGGCACAAGGAGTGGACTATAGTGGACACTTTAGTAGGCCCTCCCAATGCTCCTTTGGGACCCAAGCACTCATTGCTCCAGGTGCTGGGTGTGTTGGCTGTTGAAGGTCTGCAGCTGCCTCCCTATGAGGGAACTGACCTCCATGGAAGGAGGCTGCCTCAGCCAGGGTTAAGCTGCCTTCTCCTGGTCAGCTCACATCCTGTGACCAGTTGATGCAGGAGTACAAAGGTCTAGGCTTTTTGCCTTGATTTGGAATTTCACTGCAGGGCCATCCCCATTTCAGTTTTCTTTGGCCCATCACAGTTAACTTCTCCCTGTGCCCAACCTGACTTCTCTCACTCTCTCTTATTTATTGTTGACAAGAGAGATCCACAGTAAACTTCCTGCATGCCAGTCTCTGGCTCTGAGTTGGTTTCCCAGGGAATCCAGGCATACTATTATCGTTATTATTATTTTGAGACAGAGTCTTGCTCTGTTGTCCAGGCTAGAGTGCAGTAGCATGATGTTGGATCACTGCAACCTCCGCCTCCCAGGGTCACGCAATTCTGCCTCAGCCTCCCAAGTAGCTGGGATTACAGGTGCATGCCACTACACCCAGGTAATTTTTGTATTTTTAGTAGAGACAGGGTTTCACTATGTGGGCCAGGATGGTCTCGAACTCCTGACCTCAAGTTATCCACCCACCTCGGCCTCCCAAAATGCTGGGATTACAGACGTGAGCCACTGCACCTGGCTGAGGCATATTTTTTCTCTATCATTCTTTCGCCCTATCACTTCTCTTTCTTCTCCATTTCCCTATGCATAGGGTGATCATATATCCTGGTTTTCTGGACTGTCCTGTTTTACTCCTGTTAATCTGTTGACGCACCTGGCCATTATCCCCTTTCATTCTCAAAAGGGTCCTGATTTTGACTATAAATTATGTGACCATCCTACTAATTCATCTCTTCATCGCAGATGTTTTCTTTATACTTACTACATTTTACTAGGTGCTGGGAATACAGAGTTGAATATGAGATTCCAATCCTCTGAGCCCATGCTCAAAATTCCTGTTGAAATTGCCAAAAGAATATAATTTTTAAAAGCCTATTATTGCTGGAAACTAGAGAAAGGTGCCATTCTCAAATCATAAACTTCAAGCAATTTCTCCAAGACATATTATAGGCATGAATGAATGAAGGAGAGGGTCTGCCTAGACAGGTGTTTCCTTTGCTTCATTTCATGCATTTTCTACAGATGAGAAGCTACCCAGGGACCAGTGGGAGTCACTCCAGCAGCATGCCCTAACTCAGAGCAGACGGACCTGGAGATGGCATGGCGAGCTGAGTTCTACCTGTCCCTCCCAGCTGTGCACTGGGCACAGGGAGAGGCTCAGGGTGAGGACCTACTCCGACATGCATAATATTCATCTGTTTGGGGATGTATCCTAAACACGGTATGGGCGCTACAGAGATTGGCCCTAAGGAGGGCAGAGGAACCCTCAATAAAATATCACTGTTCCAGTTAACATTAGGTTGCCCTAAGAAACATAAAGATAAAACTCTCAGACATGGGCTGGGCATGGTGACTCATGCCTGTAATCCCAGCACTTTGGGACGCTGGGGCAGGTGGATCACCTGAAGTCTGGAGTCCTAGACCAGCCTGGCTAACATGGTGAAACCCCGTCTCTACTAAAAATACAAAAATTAGTCTGGCATGGTGGTGCACACCTGTAGTCCCAGTTACTTGGGAGGCTAAGGCATGAGAATCACTTGAACCTGGGAGGCGGAGGTTGCAGTGAGTAGAGATTGAGCCACTGCACTCCACTCTGCATGACAGAGTGAGACTCCATCTCAAAACAAACAAACAAACAAACAAACAACAACAAAAAACCAAAACCCTCAGACATGAAGATGAAGCTCCTTGGTACGGCTGCTTGTAGTTGTAGCTGCCTTCCTGTTCTCCATAGGCCCTTGGAGCTTAAATCTAGAAAAGTAAAATGCATAATAACCTAAAGCTTCCTATTCTTTTTTTTCATTTAAGACCTGGAGGATCTGAATAAAAATCCATCCGGGACTCAATCTCAACTCCCATTACCTGAAAAACAATAAAAATTACTAAAATATATCATCATCATGTTTTATAGATGAAAACAGTAAAGCATGCAGATGTTAAGTAGCTCACCCCTAATATTCAAATTCACTCCCCTCTGTAGGAAGAGCACTGAATATGCAAAGTCCTTAGATGTAGAAAGAGAATTGACAGTTTAAAGAAAGAGATCAATGTTATGAACCATTGTAGAACTACTGGAAAATAACACTTTAAACAACTTAAATTGTCATTTCAATGAGAGCAAAAATACTGGTAATTAACACTTAAAGATTCTAGACACTTCTTGGGAATTTTTACCAAACAGAGCTATAATGGAGGCAGTGATACTGTTGTAAGAAATGATAATATCCACATGTCATTTCCAAGAAACTTCTCAAATACTGAGAAATACAATTTTTAAAAGCCCATTATTGCTGGAAACTAGACAGAGGTGCTATTCTCATATAATAAACTTCAAGGAATTTCTCTAAGACATGTTACAGGCATGAGTGGATGGAGGGGAGGGTTCATCCATACAGTCTTCAGTTCTGTCTGGAAGAAGAACCGAAGACTACGTAGGCTGTTGTTAAAGCACCCTTTCCGAAAAAATTATCGCAAGCTCATGTCAAAGCTTTATTTCAGATTTGCCCTGGGGAAAGAAGGTCCTGAGCCATCCATTGCAGATTTTTTTTCTTGGAAGAGGAGTTTGTAGAAAAATACAAGGCAGTGCCAGTTAATATTATCAGACCCTTCTCAAGACTGACAGTTTCGCAGAAGATGCTCTTGAGTTCAATAAAATCTACCAAAAAATCACACAAGAATGCTAATTATTTCCCAGAAGGAATTATAAATTATATGACATACATAAAGAAAATTCTGTCCCAGACCATATTTGAGACAATTTTCTTTCCTGCCATGCTATAAAGCATTTGGTGGTATAATAGTTCAATTATAGCTCATTTAATGGAGAAAACAGAATCTGGACCACTATTTTAGACAATGTTGCAAGTTAATCTCATGTGCATGAAATTAAACATGTGGATGTAAAAGATGAAATTAGAAGTGTAGGATTTTTTTGTGTAATTTTGAGGTGTAGAAAAACTTCTTAAGTAAGATTCCCAAGCACAAAAGTGGATGGAATTGACCAGATAAAAATAAAGCATTGCTAATCAGCAGAGAACAACACTGACCAAGTTATAGACAAATGACAGATTGAGAGATAGTATCTGTAACATCTAAAACTGACAATTAACATCTAAACATATAAAATCCTTCTGCCAATCATCAACATCAACAGCAGCAGAAGCAGCAGCAACAACCATCTCCAAGGCTGAAAATCCAGTGGAAAAATGCTATCAATAAGTGGTTAATTGGAGGGAGAGCAAAATGGTTAAAAAGTGTCTGAAGATGGCCGGGCGCGGTGGCTCAAGCCTGTAATCCCAGCACTTTGGGAGGCCGAGACAGGCGGATCACGAGGTCAGGAGATCGAGACCATCCTGGCTAACACGGTGAAACCCTGTCTCTACTAAAAATACAAAAACTAGCCGGGCGAGGTGGCGGGCACCTGTAGTCCCAGCTATTCCGGAGGCTGAGGCAGGAGAATGGCGTAAACCCGGGAGGCGGAGCTTGCAGTGAGCTGAGATCTGGCCACTGCACTCCAGTCCGGGCGACAGAGCGAGACTCCGCCTCAAAAAAAAAAAAAAAAGTGTCTGAAGATGCTCAACTTCACCAGCAATCAAAGAAATGCACATTAAAACAACAGCAAGATATATCTTTATTCCCATCAGATTTGCCAAAATTAGAAAGTCAGATAATACCAAAGTTCCTGGTGCACTGTTGATAGGAGTATAAATTAGATACATCTGGAGGAATAAAAATAAAACAGGATATTTAGGTTGGTTCCAAGTCCATTGGGGGGTGGAGGGCTAGGGGAGGGATAACATTAGGAGAAATGCCTAATGTAGGTGACAGGTTGATGGGTGCAGCAAACCACCATGGCACATGTATACCTATGTAACAAAACTGCACGTTCTGCACATATAACCCAGAACTTAAAGTATTAAAAATAAATAAATAAAACAGGATGCAAAATGAAAATATTCAACTCTGGCAATGGGAAAAATTGTTTCAGATACAGAAAATTAAAGTTACAGCAGAATACAAGGTACAGCTCTAGGTAATGCATTTAAAAATATTAATGATATAGATTGTTTTATATAAGAATAAAAATTATCCAAATACACCCAGTAAGCGATAGAAAACCTGAATAAATCATTAACCATCAAATAAATTAGATAATTTATTAAAGGCTCTATGGGAAAGTTCTGTTAATTTTTTTTTTTAATAGAGATTGGGGGGGTCTTTCTATGTTGACCTGGCTGGTCTCGAACTCTTGGTCTCAAGTGATCCTCCCATCTCGGCTTCCCAAAGTGCTAGGATTACAGGTGTGAGCCACTGTGCCTGGCCAAGTTCTGTTAATTTAAAGAAAATATAGATCCTATGCTATTTAAACTAAACTTGTATATTTAAAAAATCATAGAAATTATTTTTACAGAGCTTGTATAACCCCGATACCTAAATCTGATGCGCTAGTTCGAGTTTGGCATAAGAAATAGAAACTCTTTCAAACATCATAGAAGAAGAGATTTTAAAAAGGGGGTCTGGAGTTTGTAAAATTGTTGGAAGAGTTGGAGAGGCAAGCTTCAAGCAGGGCCTTCTAAAATGATCCACAGAACACCAAAGAAGTAAATCTCCAGGCAGAAAGGCACAGAAGAGGAGATGAGAATAAATGACGGATGTCAGATGAGTAAATACACAACACACCTGCAAAGACAGAATTAACATGAGAAAATTGCAGATCAATCATCATTTTTCCCTGGAATATAAATTCTCAGGGGTGTGGACTTCGTGTTGTTTACCATGGTGTCCCTGGTAAGGTGAGTGTCTGATAAATTTGTAATGAATGCATAAATGGTTAAATGACCATGTTGGGCTTATTATAGAAATTCAAAACTATGTCAATATTAAATATATTAATATCATTAATAACAATAATAGAAAGATGAGGAAAAGTCTATAATCACCCTAATAAGTGCTAAGAATATATTTGATACAATTCAGCATCTATTTGTAATCAAAGTTCTCAGTAACCTGAGATAAATCTGTACTTTATAATATCAGACACCAATCATCAACTTAACAACACATTATAAAAATATCCACAATATACAGACACAAAATAAAGTGTATCTCTGATACTTCTACTCTTCGCCATTGTATTAGAGATCCTAGCCAATGAAACTAAACAGGTAAAATAAATCAGGTTTACTTTACTAGAAAGAAAAAGTCCAAACTATCATTAAGTAGGTGATATAATTGTCTACTTGGAAAGTCTAACTGAATCAATTAAGAAACTAGGACAACTAATAAGAGCTAAGAAAGATGTCTGTGTGTGTAATAAATGAACAAGTTCTCCATATTTCAGCAATAATCAGGAACTATAATAGAAAAAAAATACTCACAAACTACCTAAGAATAACTCAAACAAAATTTGTGGTGGACCTATATGAATAAACTACAGGGTTTATTTTTTATTTTCATTATTTTTATTTTTTTTTTTGTGAGACACACTTTCACGATGTTGTCCTGGCTGGTCTTGAACTCCTGGGCTCAAACAATCCTCTTACATTTGGCCTCCCAAAGTGCTAGGATTACAGACATCAGCCACCAAGACTAGCCAATACTTCAAGTTTTACTGCAGGACATAAAATAAAATGTGTAAACTAAAAAACATGTGGTTTTTCTAGTTTCTAAATGAGTCATAAATTTCCTGTTCTAATTTTAAAATCTCTCTCTCTCTATATATATATATGTATGTGTGTGTGTGTGTGTGTATACACAATGTTTCACATTTTGGGAGAAAAGGATTATTTAATAAATGCTATTGGTACAACTAAGAGTTTAGTGACAGAAGTTTGATTTTGACCTCTTAACGTAAATGGAAATAAATTTCAGATGAACTATAGTTGATAAACAAACATAAAAATATTTGGAATAAAAAGGGGCCGGGGGTGGTGGCTCATGCCTGTAATCCCAGCACTTTGGGAGGCAAGCAGATCACTTGAGGCCAGGAGTTCAAGACCAGCCTGGCCAACATGGTGAAACCCAGTGTTTCTACTAAACATAAAAAATTTAACTGGGTAGTGGCGCATGCCTGTAATCCCAGCCATTCAGGAGGATGAAGCATGAGAATCGCTTAAACCTAGGAGGTGGAGGCCACAGTGAGCCAAGATTGGCAACACAACAAGAATCTGTCTCAAAAAAAGAAATTTTTTTTTGATTTTTCAGTATCTACAGCTAATCTATTTAAATTAGCCTTCTAAAACTTAGTCTTTATTGTTGAAAAGGGAACCAACCAAGACCATAATGAACAGATCTGTTTACTTAGGGCAAAAATTTTAATGAAAATAGAGAAATAAGAAAATATACATCAATATTTAATTTATCTTGGAATGGGGAAGGATTACCTGTGAACAACACAAAAGGAACATATTATGCTTTAACATTTTTTATTTTTAATTATGGGTACATAACAGGTGCTAAATTTTTTATTTTAATACACAAAAGATATTATAAAGAAAAACATGTGTGGAGTTAACGACATACAAGTTAAAGACCTATTGCAGGACATAAAATGGGCTTGTCTAAGGCAGGCGCGGTGACTCATGCCTGTAATTCCAGTACTTTGGGAGGCTGAGGCGAGCGGATCACTTGAGGTCAGGAGTTCGAGACCAGCCTGGCCAACATGGTGAACCCCCATCTCTACTTAAAAAAATGCAACAATTAGCCAGGCATGGTGGCACACGACTATAATCCCAGCTACTCAGGAGGCTGAGGCAGGAGAATAGCTTGAATCCCGGAGGTGGAGTTTGCAGTGAGCCGAGACGGCACCACTGCACTCCAGTCTGGGCGACAGAGCAAGATTCTGTAAAAAAAAAAAAAAAAAAAAAAATTGAAGGGGAGGGGAGCTTGTCTATTTGCCTAATCCAACTGCCATTCTCAACCCACCCTGAAGTGCCTCACAAAGGAGGCACTTGCTTTCTCAGATAAACGTCTGCCTATGGATGGCCACATGACTCAGTTATGGCAAAGGAGGCATAAGGACTGCTTCTGGAAAAGCTTCTACTTTGCAATCCACTGGGACAAACCTGCTGGTGGCTCTGTTCCTCTTGCTTCCTGCCTTGAATGTGCGCCGCTATTGCTGCTGTATCCTCCGCTAGGAGGCAGTGACGGTGAGATTGAAACTCAACATGCAAAGCAAATGAACCAGGTTTGCTTGTGGCAACCTAACTTGGGGCCATCTACCTCCAGGCTTCTTGGTATGTGAGACAATTAAATGATTTTATTGCTTAAATTGCTGTTAGTCGCTTATTTTGGTACTTGCAGACGAAAACATTGTAACTAAAGTACATCTATATTTCTGCCACCAGAAAATTATAGATAAAATTACTAACAAGCAAAGATGGGAAAAAATATTTTCAACATACATGATAAATTAAAATTCAACGTCATTAATAAAATAATGTTTAACTCCCCGAAGATGTACACTGGCCAAAAAGTGTACGAAAAACAATTTCCCCTTACTGGAAATTCACTAAATATAAAATACAAATACCAAAGGACATTTCCAATCTATCAAACTGGGAAATTTTAAAAATAAGACTATAACTTCAAAGATGCAGGAAGGTTGAGGGGTGAAGGTAGAAGGGGTAACCTCAGGTATCGCTGGCAAAAGTGTACATTTAGTCTTTCAAGAGGCCAAATTGTCAATCTGTATCAAGGTGTAAAAACATGCAAAGTCTTTGATTTTGCAATTTTACTTCTAGGACTTTATCTGAAGGAAAGAATCATAGTTATTGAAAAACTAAGCTACAAGGATGTTCATCATAGTGTTGTTTATAACAGTGAAGAATTAGGAGCAACTTAAATGTTCAATCCAATAGACTGGTCAAACAATTTGTGGTATGGATAGTGAAATACTATGCAAATATTAAATGTTACTGTAGAAAAATATTTAATGGCATAGGGAAATATGCTATATATTAAGTGAGCCAACAGGTTACAAATCAGCATATAGTCTATGCTCCCATTTAGAGTACTGTATATAGAAATCTGTTTAAAAGAAAGGCTGGGAGAAAACCCATCCAAATATTAGCAATAGTTGTTTATGTTGATGCCATTGGAGTCGGTTATGAATTTCTTTTGTTTTTATTTGTATATATTTTTCTGCAATAAACATGCATTGCCTTTACATAAAAGATGGTGCAAGTTTTAAACGGGGTTCTAGTTCTGCGGAATGGAAAAGTTTGGAACCTCACCCCTTAACACCATCCCCTCTCTGTCACGCGCCGCAGCCTCCAGTCAGCCACCTCCTCGCTGACAGTGTCTCAGTTCTTCCGCCCGTCAGCTTTCCTCCCTCCCAGCTTCGTTTAATGCGGGCTCAGGAAAGCGCCGCTCGGGGAGCTCCGCTCTCGGGAGACAGAGACTGGTAGTGTGAGGCGAACCGTGTCTCTTTCTAAGGAGGGCTCAGGGCGGGGAGGGGCTCCCCGAGCTCTCTGTGAACCACTCATCGACGGGGGTTTGTCGTAGAAACAGAAGACCCATTCCAGAGCTCTTCGCGATCTTCTTCAATTATCTAGTGAGTTCCGCGATCCATCCCAGCATGCGGCCGCGCAGCGAACCACACTTGTGTTCAGGGTGCGCCCTACCCAGTGCCACGCGCAGCGCGGAGCCCCCAGCGCAGCCTTCTACGAATGAGGTCGCATTCCCTCCCTGGGTAAGACCCCGCTCGGTGACCTACGGTGCCCTCTGACGCCTGTGTGCACCAAACAGCTTCCAAAGCAAACAAAAAGCTGAGCACCCACCATGCAATCCAGTCTCTGTGGCAGGCAAAGGAGCTGCAAAGACAAGCGAGTCAGAATCCCTGCCTCAGGAGCGCATAGGTCGGGGGAGAGGAAACCCATCCCCATAGGAGACTCAGGACCCAGTGAATTCCATAAGCAGATGTGATCATCCTCATCTTACACCTGCAGATGCTGAAGGAAAGCAAGCGTTTATTGAACACTTACTGCGTGCCAGATACTTTCACCTAAGCCGTCTTATCCGTAAGGCAAGCAAAGCTCTGGGGAATAAATATCCCCATTTTACCAGTAAGGGAGCTGAAATTCAGAGGAATTACATTCCCATTTAACTGGCTAGGAAACTGAGGTTCAGAGGAGTAAGATCAAATGCCAGAGACCTTATCAGTAAATGCCAGCCTCTAACTTGAGTCTGCGGAAAAGTGGACCTCACGGGTTGTGAGGGTTTCTGGGCGTTTTAGTCCAGCGACCCCTACGCAGCAAGGCCAGCATTGCCCGATAAACGTTGCTCTAAGCACTTCCCGCACGGAGGGACTGTCTGAACGCGGTGACCCCAAGCCCCGTGACCCCCGTCTGCTCTCCTTTGGGAGAAAAGAGTAAGTGGAAGTTGTGTGGCCCCTTCGAGGGCGGTACGGAGCTGCCTGGCCAGGAGAGTGATCTCTGTTTTCCCAGCTGGTTCTGAGGGTTTCCGCGGGTGCCACGTCTCGTGCGCCCTGGACCCACTCGCCCCGAGATGATTGCCCGGCTCCTGGCAGGTGAGGGGGTGGGGATGGAGGGTTCCGTGAGTCAGAAATGGAATTTCTAGGCCTTGGGCTGTGTTTGGGGAGATCCCATGATTAGAAGTCCAGTTTGCACCCTCAAAGATGTCTTCAAACCCGTGCACTGTATGCAAATGACTTTCCTGGATTTTCTCTCTTGCCACCTGAGTGAGGTGTGCCAGTGTGGGTGGAGGTGATCGTGGTGGTGTGCGAGTACGTGTGTGTGTTGGAGGAGGAGGTTGCCTAGTGCTAAATGGAATGAAATTCTAGATGGTGCCGTATTTGCAGCTGACCCCCGCCTCCAAAGTCTCCCCGCTCCTCAGATCCAGGAGGCGGGAGTCGCGGAGACTAGTATATTATGGAAAAGAAAGTTGGATCTGAAAGCCAAGGATGTGTTTGTGGGGGCTTGGAGGAAAAGGCAGCCGCGTTGGCAGGAACGGCAGTGAGTGGGAGCCTTTTGTCACCCCTCCCTTATCCGAGGAGGGCCCTGGGCTCCCGGGGCGCTGCGTGCGTGCCGGCCGGGCGAGCGCTTGTGCATGTGTGTACGTCAGTGTACGTGTGAAATGTGGCGGCGCCGGCCGCAGCAGAGTGTGCGCTCGGTAAAAATATGAATAATCAACACATCGCTCACACCTCCGCTGCGAGTCGAGCCGGGAAGGAGCTGGGAGGTCCCTCGGGCTTTCCCCTGCCGGCTGGCGGGCACCGCCAGGAAAAGGGGTGCATTTCAGAGTAGCACTTCGGTTATCACTGAGCTAAGAAACCGGGAAAAAAAAGAAAACAGTCACATTTAACTTTTTCTTTCTGAAGGCCTTCTGTTGCACCCTATTGTTATTAGAAGTGGAAGATGGGGAGGATCCTTGTTCCCCATTCAGCAGCTGGGATGCCACTTGTCATCTCCCACCCTCATTTTGCTCATCTGTAACATGTTGGGGGCAAACAAATCAATAACTTCCACTTGAAGTGTTGCTGTGAAGTTTAAGGGCAAGAAAGGGCTTGGGCAAGTCCTGCCTCTGATCGTTATACCTTCCTCTCGGTCTTTCCGTTCACGGAGACCAGCGTGATCAGGCCTTTTAATGCGGGTCAACTTGCCCCCATCACTGCACCATAAGTAGTGATGACAGATGCCACCGCCTTAGTGCACAGTTCCCTGAAAGGGGCTGCAACCGGCCGATTTACCCCAGCATGGCCCCCAGCAGGGGTTTCACGTGAAAGTCACCCCTCCCACCTGGGAAATCGGGTCCCCAGGTTCTCGTGGAAGCTATCAATCACTTCTCTCTCCAGACAGCCTGCTCCGCAGCACACACACCTCCCAGGCCTCTATTTCCGCGTGGACACCCGCGTTCCCCAAGCTGCTGCTGCGAGAATTTGTTCTCTTGACCTTTCCGCTTTGCTTCCTCGCTCCTTCTGCACGGGGAATAACGGGATAGGAAAGAGGGATGTTTTTGAAGGAGAATACTAGGGGGAGCAGGACTTTCTGGAGTTGTCAAGTGTTAAGGTAGAGTTGAATCTGGTTCCTCCAGTCTATTTTGGGTAAACTCACTGCAGTGCCCCGACTGGCCTCGATACAACCGACATCAAGTGTCTCTAAAACGTTCTTCCACGACTCAGTACGACTCAGTATTTCTGCAGCTGTTCCCGCTCGAATCTCCTTCCCTATGTGAAAACAAAAGAAGCGAATCCACTTCTTACGCAAATTGTCCTATAAGGGAGCTGTTTGGTATTGATGGCGGAGTCCCCCTGAGATATTTGTCGTGCATTTATGAATAGTTTCTTTTCTCCCACCCTCTCTAGGGAATTCACATTTATAGAACATACAAATCTAGTTACCAGAAGAAAATGCCCAAGTTGCAATTTGATGTGAGAGTTAATGAAGTTAGATATTTTTAAAAAAAATCATTTCATAAAGAATTGTGAGTTAAATATTCGGCAGATCTCTGATATGTCAAGTAAAGCTATTTCTTTGTAGTCGGACAAAGATTAAAGGTTCCAGTTTAAAAAATAACCCAAAATTGTAAAATTCACATTCGAAGAGAGGCCACGGGGACAGCCACTTTTTCCATTTATAAAACCCAGACTGGCTCTCCCTGTGAATCGAATTCCCCAGCTACTGGTCTGGCTCTGTGCTTCGGCACAGGGGGTGTGTGTCTGGAAGTGGGGGTGAAGGTCATATTTAGGTGTGTGTTCTGACATTTCTGAATTCACCCCAGCGTCCCACCAGACAGGAACACAGCCAGGAGAGCAGTTGCTAAGTAAAATTTCCGAACCTCTGATCGGGAGGAGAGACTTGGCGCCCAGATGACTGGACCGGATGAGACTGGGCAAAGGGGCTTAAAACCAATTACGAGGAAATCGAACATATCACACTGGGTTGCAGACAGGTTGAAACAGAAACATGAAAAGAAAAAACGGGGGTAGGGGTCATTTGGGAAGGGTAAATGAAGAAGAGGACAGGGTAAAAGACATCCCCAGTTTTGTATAAATAGATTGTGAATAATTTTAATCATAGTGTTCTTTTTGGATTTTTCTTGACTAGGGCTAGAGGCAGAACCGAGCTCGTTGGTCGGAGCCTGAGAAGCGCGTGGGCTCCGCAGCCCCGCGGGACTGGGCTTCCCGGGGCCGCAGCTGCGCCTGCCGGGCCCCCGCGCGGCTCGGGGCGGGTTTTGTGTTGCACAATCGAAAAGGAGGTTTGTTTGCGGGTAGCTGGGGGCGAGAGAGATGGGAACGACCCTCCAGGCGCAGCCGCCGCTGCTCACTCCCCGAACCAACGCATGTTTCGCGCGAGTGACGGGCTCTGCGCCCATTCCTCCCCAAAACGTATACAGACACAATTAAGCCCAACTGGACTGGCCGAAATGCTGCCACGCTGGGCCCGAGGCAGTCCTTGTCCCCTCACGCTCGCGCAGGAACTCCAGCCTGGCCAACAATGAACTTCAACTCCTTCAGAGAGCCACACAGGGAGCCATCCCTGGAACTCCCAGCAACACTGCCGCGGGGGGCGCCCTTAGCGCAGCCGGCGAGTAGTGGGGAGGCCCCACTCTGTCAAAGTTCGGGACCAGGGCTCCCCCAGATTGCCTCCCAGTGGAGCACCGTGGCCCCTGAATGTCTGGGAGGGGGGGTTGGCTGGGAGGAAGGGCGCCCGCCAAGCGCGGCCCGTCTGTTTTGGGGCGGGCAGCGGGGAGCTGGGAGAAAGGAACAATTCATTCGCTTCCTGAGGGGGGCATAATTTGGGTGGCAGCTGTTACCGCCGAGAAAAGCTGGCGCCCTCGACCCTGACTTTGCCCTTTAACCCCAGCCAACCTGAGCCAGAGGGGTAAACTGTTGGGGCTCGGTCCAGGCCCACTGCTGACCAGAGGCCTCTCCGGGTGCCCTGCGCACCTTTCCGGGGCAACGTGAAGGTGCAGCTCATCCAAGGCCCCTTGAAAAAAAAAATCACCGGGCTCATTGGCGTGTCTTGAAGGGCTCATGGCTGTTCCACACTCTCTGCCAAGGAACTCAAGGCTTTGACCCCGCTGGGCGCAGACCCCAGACGAAGGAGGCGGGGAGTTGCTTGAGGTTCGGAGAGATTTATAGAGACGGTGGAAGACTCCGGGTGGTCAGTTTTTGCTGGGACCGAAATTCTCCTTAAAACCTGCATGTAACAGAGAATTGCCGAGTTGAAACAGGGCAGTGAATCTCATCCCTACAAATTTTCCTCCCCGCCCCTTTCTTCCTTTGGACACTCCTGTCTTACTTGGCTTTTTACGAGCCACCCGATCCATTTCCCAATCGCCCTGTATGGCTCTCCCACCCCTTCTAGTCCAACAAGGAGGACCAAGCCAGAGCTCTGGGGTCCAGGTACCATAGTCAACACAACCCAGAGGCGGGGGTTTTACCTTCTCTACCTTCCCCCAAATCAATGACCCCAGCCCCCGATCCCGGGGCCTATGCGGAGACGGTCCGTGCACCCGCCCCCGAAACTCCCTAACCCCCTATGGGGTTTCAAGCGAATCTCCGCAGCTCGGACCAGCGCTTTCTAGTCTCAGTCCTGGAGGTGGAGGCGCGCACCAGTCCCTTTCTCAAGAGAGCGGAGTTTTCTTGAAGTGCAAGCTTCCTGTCAGCCCAGGCAAACCAGTTGCATGGCGCTGTGTCCTCTAGCGGCAAACTCTAGCAGTTCATTTGCGAGCGCTCACCTACACCTAAGGGATCTGGTCTCTCAAATCTGAGACCTAAGAGGGGAGAAAGTGCCCTAAACGCAGCCCAGGCACTCGCAAATGTCCTCCCCATAATGAGGCCGGGAGACTCAGGCGCAATCGCTCGAACTACGAACAGCTGATTGTCTCCTCCACAGCAGATGGTCTTTGAGCACAGATTTGCATTCATTGTCTTCAAATCTGTTTTCGCGCTGGTGTTCTAGATTTCAGCAGCAGATCTATGCACAGATCAGAATACAAAAGGAGAAGCAAGAAAATGACATCCAGCCAGGAGGATGTTTAATAGGCACCTCGAGCAGCCCGGCGCAGCTAAAAAGCCGTCTAGGGTTTCAGCTGTTCGATGAGGCTGCTGCCACCGCCTCCTGGCCACCAGCCCGCGGCCAGCACCGTGGCGACCGCGCGCGGTGGGCGAAGTTTCCGCGAGTTCCCCGTCCCTCCCCACCCACTCCCGGTAGCTTTGGGAACGGAGAGGTGGGGAGGGAACTGGAGGACCCGCGGGACTACGCCCGGCCGCTCGCGCACACAGCCCGCCTCGATCTGTCAGCAACCTCTCCTCCACACGGGTGCGACTGCCGCTCGCGCCCGATTGCCCGCGGGTGTCTTCCTTAGCTCCTGGACCGTTTTCCCCCGCATTATATTTGAGCAGCACTTGCGTCTCGCTTGTCCACCCCACTCCACCTCCCGCCTTCATTCATATGTTCTCCACTCTCAGCAACGTGCAAGCCTCACACAACATCTGATATCACCATGGAACTCCAGGAGACCTGCGGGAGCCGTTCAGGGAGCGGGGTGCACTGGGGGACGTTTGCACAAAACATAAGCATACGTGGCCACGCTCACAAGCATGCACACAGATCCGAACCCCGGGAACGAACGTGCCTCCTGGCAGGCTACAAAAACCTACATCTAGAGGCAAGATTCAGGGAGGCTTCCCTCAGCCAGGCCGAACCCCTGCGTCCCCAGACCGCAGAGCCCCGCTACCCTAAGTCAGTGCAGGGTGTGGGGGACCCCCAATCCTGCGCACGCACACGGGGTTCGTGCAAGGACGCGACGCCCGCAGCTTTCTGTCCCCTTTCACCTCCCGGAGTCCCGGCAACGCAGAGCGTGGAGCGCGCCGCCTGAGGACGTCGGCCCGGCTTGCCCGGCGCCGGCCAATCCCGCGCGTCCATGCAAATGAGGCTCCTTATCGGGCCGCGGCTCCGCCTCCCGTGGCCAGGGCCGTAGTAACCCATTCATGGGGCCCGCGCGCGGCTGCAGCCGGGCTCCGTGGCGCTCGCAGCCACCGCCTCCTCTCGGCTCTGGGTCTTCCCCTTCCTTTTACAACTGATCCTGTTGGGGATTTTTTTTTTTTTTTCTAAATTGGAACGGTAGGGAGGAGCAGGGAGGGGGGACCTGAAGGAAGGGCAGAGATTAGGCAGCCATCAATTTCCTCCAGTTTCTCCCAGAACAGGTGATGCTTCTAAATTGTGATCACTTTCAGGAGGCAGCGCTGCAGCTGGAAGGATGCGAGCGACCTAGGGTGGAAGGGCTGAGGCGGCAGATCTGAACTTACGGAGGATAAGAACCCAAACTTTGGCTACATCAGTCCGCACCTCTCCAGTGAAGCAAAGGACGGGTTATCTTTTTTTTTTTTTTTTTTTCCTAAGACTCAAACTTGGGCACTTGATCCCTTTTCTTGGATTGCTTTGGAGGAGACGATTTGCTGGCAACGTTGGGAACAGTCAGGACTGTGTTGCTGTAACTCTTACTTTTAAAGCGACAGTAGAGGATCCGATTTTTTAAATGTTTGGGATTCAAGATACTTTAGGAAGAGGACCAGCTCTGAAAGAGAAATCGCTGGGCACCGAGATGGATTCGGTCAGGTCCTGGGTCCGGAATGTCGGAGTGGTGGACGCTAATGTCGCAGCGCAGAGGTAACGACACGGCCGCGCAATTATTATGCTCTCAGTCTCTCGCTCTTACGGTCTGTCTTTCCCTGTGCACCCCCACCCCTGCTCCCCGTGCCTTTCTCTCTCCCTGTCCCCCCATCTGTCGCCCAGGCCCTGCGCGCTGGGGCTTGCCCTCGGGCAAGCAGATCGCTGCACCCGGCAGCCAGCACTCGAGTTTCTGAACTGCCTGGGTCGTAGGCGTTTCTCTCCTACTCCTTTACCGCAGTCCACTCGTTGCAAGGAAAAATAACAAAGTAGCACCCAACATCTCCCAGTTCAGCCGCTAGTCTTGCAAGCGGAGCCGGCCTGGCCCCGAGCAGAGCGTGAATACCGGAGCTGGCAGTGGCGGAGCGGGAGAAAAGCTGGCTTCCTGACCGCTCCCGGCTTCGCCACGCCGCCTGCAAGCGCCTACCTCCCGCATCTTGCTGGGCGATTCCTGGAGCCCGGGAGGCCCGCGGCCAGAGGGTGGCGGCGGCGAGAGGAGCGGGAGAAGCCGGAGCGGCTGCCGGGGAAGGCGAGGCGGCCCGGAGGTCTGGGAGGGGGGACAGGCTGGAGGGTCCCGGCTCAAAGATAAAACAGTGAGCCAGACGAACGGAGCTGGGGAGCTGGAGAAAAGAGATTTAAAAGAAGAGAAAAGACGGAGTCACAGTAGAAAGAGTTGCGGAAGAAGAAAGAGGCGAGAAAAGGCGACCGGCAGCCAGACAGGCTTAGGGATCGCCAGCCTCTGGTTTTGCGGATCTCTGAAGGTGACTTTGTGTCTAGGCATCTGCGTGCTAGGATAGTAAATACCATGTCCGGGGTGCCACCCTACGAAGACATTACGGTCCCATTCTCTCATCACCACTACTGAGTTGGAATTTGTGGCCTCCAGGTCCTTGTCTGCGAGAGAGGCAGCCCTTCTACCCCAAAGAGCCCATGAACTTCTTCCAGGACCCGCGCTTCCCCGGCTGCCCTCCTGGCCACCCACCTTTAAGTGCCAACATCACACAGAGAAATGAGCCCTTTCCCAAACTGACCAGGTGTCCCGGGTAGAGCGAACCGGCCTCCACCCTTGGAGGAGAGGAAGCAGAAGTCTCATCGCTCCGGGACTTGGGCCGGCGGCCGCTCCCTCCCTCCCGTGGCCCGGGGCGCGCGGATTTCCCTGTGGCAGACCGCTCAGCGCGGCGGTGGCCGCAGCTTTCCGCAGCGCTCCGGGACTGGCCCGCCCGCGAGCTGAGGGAAATAAGGCAGCACCGCAGAGTCCGCTGCGCCGCGCATTTCCTTGGGCTGACTCCTTAAAGAAGCCTCCCTCGCTTTCCTTCCTTCCCGGCATCGAAAAGTTTGCTGAAGCTGGAACAGGCAGAGTGGGGGAGATCTTAGCCAAAACATCACCCCTTTCAAAAGAGTGAATGAAGGCGCTTGCGCACCGGGGTTCAACGCTGGGAGACCCCAGCGCCGCAGGGCAGCTCTCGAAATCTGTGTGCTCGCCTGAGCCCCAAGTCCGGTGAAATGGGATCTGATGGCCAAGTCGGCTGTGACTGCGACCGGTTGGCTGGGAAGTGTGTGCACACACTCAACACACTCGAAACCCCCAACTTGGGTTTCACGGTCACTGGGTTCGACTGGCGCCGCCGGAAAACGCAGCTTGAGTGGGGATCGCGTTGGCCCCAGGAAAGGAGGTCCTCGCCCTTTAACAGTTTGGCTTTTCCCCACCTAGCACCTCTGGGAGCGAGGGTCCCCTATGTGGGTCATCTCATTTGCGGTGGCCAGCGATCCCCGGGGCTGGTCACGAGGATTCCACCCTGTCTCTGTCCCAGGCACAACTTTTCGGAAGAGCGAGGCAAGCAGCCCAAGGACCCAGACTTGGACTCTGTGTTGCTCTCCCTCCTGCCCCTTGGGGTTCTTACCCACTGCCTTTCCCAGTTAGCATTTGGGCTTTGTGGGCAGTGGGTCCAGGTCGGGTAACTGGAATTAATAGGAAATAAAAGGGTCGCTTCTTCCAAAGCAAAGGAGGCACTTATTCCCCTAACCCTGGGCCCCAGCTCTGCATCCTGATACACCCAGCAGTACCACCTGAGGGAGTGGATGGAGATAGCCCCACGGTATAGGACGCGAGCCACCTCCTTAGGGCACCACTCTGGGCCTCTGTCGGCAGCCCCGGCCTTTCAGTTTCCACTAAAGAGGGGATGGAGAGTGGCCCAGCGGTGGGATGCCAGACCACTGGGTGGTGTCAGAGACCCCAGGCATCAACCCTGCCACCCAACCCCCGTGGCCACAGTGACTCCTTCAAGGAGTCTCCTCTTCCTTATCCGAATTGGAAAAAAGGCCCGAAGGGTTCAGAACTCTGGACCTGGGAAGTGGACGCCTTACCCCTCTGCATGTTGTGCGCGGTTAGTAACATTGCCTTTTTGTCCTTCCCCGTGTCTTGTGTCCCCCGTTTGTCTCCCTGTGCAGCGGGGTCGCCCTGTCCCGGGCCCACTTTGAGAAGCAGCCTCCCTCCAACTTGAGGAAATCCAACTTCTTTCACTTCGTCCTGGCGCTCTATGACAGGCAGGGCCAGCCGGTGGAGATCGAGCGGACTGCTTTCGTGGACTTTGTGGAGAATGACAAAGTAAGCAGAACGTACCCCCCAAACCCTGCGGTCTAATAACTCCCTCTTTCCGAAGCTCTAAAGATTCCATCTGTCACTCTCGCGACACTTTTCCACTCGCATCATCAGGGATGATAAATCGAGGCTTCTCACCCCCAGCCTCTAAATCAGTCGATTTCCCGAACCTCCTCCCACCCCTACTCCCCCCACCTGGGGCTGGAGGCGCTCTCCCGGCTCTGCGCACCCAGCCCGTAGCGCCTGGCTGTAGACTGATGGAGGAGCAAACGCCCTTCGAACTAGTTAAAAAGTACACCCGAGGCTGCCGCTCCCCTTCTCTGGGTTAATTTTAATTATTTTGCACCTGCGAGAGCCAGGTGGGCTGAGTTGCAGTACTAAGCGGAAACGGGGAGCCCAGCCATGGCCCGCCTTCCGGCTTTGTCTTCTCTCCGTTTCTGTTCTCCAAGGCAGAGCCTCCTCCAAACTCAAGCCTGGAACTGGGGGCTGGATTCGATCTCAAATGAAGGACAGTCCGCTGAAACTCATGTGTGACCAAAGGAAAATCCCTTGCTCTTTCCGGGTCTCCGTGTCCCCAGCTGTACAATGTGAGCTTTAGAGCAGGCCTTCCCAAAGTCCCTCCTGAACCTGGAACTCAGTCCCTGAGCTCGTGGCCCTGCGGGCGCAGTCCTTGCGGGATAGGCCCGAATGCTGCCTTTCCAAATGACAAGTCCCTTCCCTTTTCTGCCAAAGGAAGCCCTGGGGCTTCCTAAGGACAGACAGAGCCCGATGGGTTGGGTGGTGCCTGTTTACAGGCAGCTTTGGCGAGTTGTCCGGTTGTCGCAGGCTCAAGGGTCACACTTCTGAGGACATTTTTAAGGGAGACAGAGGGCTGGAAAGGGTCAAGTGGCTTCCAGTCTTGGCAGGTTTCCGGGGGCGGCCAAAGACAGGCAGATGCTCGTGCCCTTTGACCTAGGGCTGAATAGGGGTTGTTCGAAGCTGCCTTTTGATGGGGAGAACTGTCTCCTCTTTCCCTCATTTTGGGGGACCGGAAGGCAAGGGAATCCAACGCTGCCTGTCTTTTCAGGAACAAGGCAACGAGAAGACCAACAATGGCACTCACTACAAGTTACAGCTCCTCTACAGCAACGGTGAGCTCCTCTACAGCAATGGTGAGCCGGCGCCTAGCAGCCGGCTTCTGGGCCGCACGCGTTGATCTTGCCATGATCACTCTCAGGAATAGCATGGAGCCCAGGGCGGCGGGAGGCTTGCCTGGGACAGGGGATTGGGAGGTCACCGTCTCCAGGGCGGCTCAGCCTGGAGAGGCTGCTTGGGCCTCAGACTAATAGTAGAGACGGGTTTGGGGTGACCGGAAGGGGCTCCACGACCCTTGACTCGTGCCTGTCTGGTCCTCGCAGGTGTCCGCACGGAACAGGACCTCTATGTCAGGCTCATCGACTCGGTCACCAAGCAGGTGAGCCCAAGGCCTCTTGGCTTCTCTTCACCTGTCTCTGACCCGTTCCCCCAATCCCCCCAGTTTGTTTCTGACCTGCCCCTCCTCTACGATTTCCTGGGTCAGACTCCACAGCCCCCCTCCACGTCCCCCTCCCAGCACCTTGTCCACTCGGGAATTTTTTTTTTCTGTCTCACCAAGTGACCTGTTCTGTCTGACTCAGGGAAACCCTGGGGGCAGTAAGAGGCGAAGAAAAAGGATGGAGAGGAAACAATTATTGGGAGATTCAGTTTCCTCAAACATTCCATTTTGCTAAGAATGATGTTCTCACTGGGGCAAACTTCCGTATGCTTTCAGTCGAGTCCAAACTCGGCAACTGCGCAGGTTGTGCAGCGGGCGGCAATTCCTAATGCGGTGGAAGGCAGTGGGAGGGAAAGCGATGTTGTGCTTGTTCTGAAGTCCCTTCTTTCCTTGCCCCCAACCCCTTTCCACATCTTCCTTTCCTGCTACTACCTCCTTCACAGCCCATCGCGTACGAGGGACAGAATAAGAATCCGGAAATGTGCCGAGTTCTCCTGACGCACGAAGTGATGTGTAGGTAAGAGCCGCCTTTTCCCAGGCCTTCCTGGAGAGCCCGCAGGTGCTCCAGCCCGGCCTTGGTGCGTCGCGTTCCCGGGACTAACTTTCAGGAGTGAGGGCTTGCAGCTGAGAGGCCTCGCGGGCAGACGGGCGCAGAGTGTAGATCCACGGAAACTCTTTCATGCAAGTGTCTTAAAGCATAGCCGTTAGGACTCAGAACCACCCGGGACTCCACCTCTCTGATGTCACAGGAGTTTCCTTCGGCCACGTGGAAAGTCTCCACTGTCACCTGGTCAGTGGTAGTGGTGGAAGCGGGCTGGGCAACCCCGGGCCCGGTTTGGGATCAGTTGGAGTTCCCGCCGGGCCTCTAGTGGTAGATTTCCAGGCGGGTCACTTGTGGAGTTAATGAGGTCAAAGCCCTGGAACGACTCCTCGTCTGGGCGAGGGACCATCAGAGGGTCCAGCGGCTCATTTCTGGGGTGCTTCCTGGCACCTGCGGTGATGCGGAGGCGTTTCTTCCTCCTGGGAGGTTGCTCTCTTCGGAGTTCACGTGTTGAGGGAGTTTCTCAGGTCAGAAGGAACTACCTGGAAGAAAGATCCGTCCAGTTCCCACCAGTGCGTTAGGAGGGGCAGGGAGAGGACTCGCTGAGAGATCTGGAGTGTGGAGCAACAGCTGGATTCTGATGTTCACGTCGTGAAAGATTCAGTCTACTGGTCTTCCTGCATCTTTCCCATCTTCCTTTCAGAGACCAATCCATTCCACCTTGAGTCCTGTGCATTATTCCCTTTTTTTCTCCCTGACTGGAAGAAAATTTAAAAAATCAGAAGAATTGCATCCACCCTTATTATTTCAACAAATGTTTATTGAGTGCCTACTATGTGCCCGGTATCGGCTGGGTGCTGGGGATCCCACCGCAAACAAGATATAAATAGGAAACTCTGGGAAGAGTGTGGCTATTTTATTATGAAAATTTAAATGTCTATTCCATACATGCTTTTCTTCCTCCAAAAATCTCTGATTGGAGGGAAAGCCTCAATTCTTCCTTACTTGGCTATTGCTTTAGTGAATGTCTCCCAACTCCAAACTTACTAGTTTTGGGTAATTGCAGGTTATCTGATTTAGTGTGTACTGTTTTATGGGCAGCTCCCTGAAGCGCTGTCTCCCTCCCCAACCTAGTCAGGAAGAAACCATAACAATCAGACATGTTTGTTTTGGTTTTGACCAAGTATTAAAAAAACAAGCTTTCCAAATGCCAGTGGCTTCAGCTGAAAGCAATGGAGGCTTCCTTGCTGAAGTAGCTGGGGGAAGGCATTGGGAGGAGTAAGAAGATAGATACTCCAGTATCTCAGGGACCTTTGATAGATTTGTTCAGAAAGAAAATACAATTCTGAGATGTACTTTATATAATACCTAGATTTAAATAGAACGCTGTGATTAGGTTGGTTAGTTGAAGGGAGGTTTTTCTTTTTATGCCTTTGTTTGGAGAGATTACTTTCTGAAAAGGAAAGAAAACAAAACCAAAAACTGATCCATTGTCTAATGAATTATACCTATCATTTTAAATAATACTTGCATGCCCCATCCAGCTGTAGTTAAGACTGACATTTTTATTTTTAAGCCCAATCAAATCCTCCTCATTTTATGCTGTTTATGTAGCAGCATCAATTTTTAAAGCCTCTAGTTTAGTCTGCACTAGTAACACAACATAAAAATTTAATGTACTGTAACTTCTCTGCGTTGGAGACCTGGGAAGATGCTCTGCTGTTTTCTTCCCAAACTAGAATTTAAAATAAATATTAATTATGTGTAAATAAATGATCCATTGAACGGATACTGTCTGCAGCATATGCATGTGTGTGTACACGTGTGCAGACGAGATGGGTAATGGCAAATATTAGATGCATCCAAAAGGGAAGTTCTCATTCCATCTGTCAGTTAGAGCTGGTTGATACTTTAGGAAGGGTGAAAAGTTCCTTCTCTTACATTTTAAGAGCCAGTTGTAGCAGTCAATGATTGAGAGATGAATCAGGTGCCCTGTTTCTCCAGGGTTACTGCATATATTTAGTTTCATTTGCATAGTGTTATTTGGCATACCTGGGCACTTCCCCGGATGGTTTTATGTTCCGTAATCTTTAGTAAAAGGCTCATAAATCGGTGTTTAGCTTTGAATGGAGAACAAAGCAGAGACAAAATAAATCTCTTTAGGAATAACTTTTTCTCCCTTCCCCAATGGTCTCTGTTCCTCTCTTCCCTGCTTTGGTTCATTTTGCCAATTATTAGCAAGGAGAAATCTAGTTGTTATGGCGCTGCCTGCCACCCCCAAGCCCTCAATGCTCAGAGGGTTAAAAGATATTATAATTTGAACAGAAGTCGTCTCAAGGCCTACAGCTGGCTAATAACAGAGTTGTATTGAGCTCGAGCAAACCCCACAGCTGTGACTTTTCGCCACAAGGCGCAGGCTAGACAGGGCCCTAATCAGATGGGCCAGCCGGGCAGTGGGGCCAGTGTCTTTATCGGCCAGATGGTGTGAATTTAGACACTTTTGTTATGCAATCGCAGGGAGGAGTTGGAGAGAAGAAAACAAAACAAAAGCCACCATGCTGTGCGCTTATTTGAGTTTGAAATTAGAGACAGATTTTTGAAAGTTGAAGGTTGAATTTTAAAAACTATTTTGGAGGGGATAAGAGACACACTCACTTGCCGTGAGCTGGAGTTGGGCTGACTGGACACCCTCCGTCCAAGGCTGGGGCTTTTTCCCCTTCCCCAGCCATCTTTTCTCTTTCCCTTTCTGAAAAATGCAGGTATGATTCAGGATTGTGATAAGAGTTCTCATGTTTCCCCACCTCCCTCTTCTAACTTGTTTTATTTTTTTCTCTCTCCTTCAAAGACTCTGGGTGGAGATGGGGAGAATAAATTGAGTGTTTCAAGTAAAACGTTTTCCAAATAAGTACCAAAATAAAATAAACCAAACCACGCCAGAGAGAAACAGTGGAACAGCTTCCATTTTCATTCATTAAGAAAAAAGATCACCTCTGAGTCTCTCTGGGGTTGTTACGAACACAATCTTAACCTATTGCCAAGCTCAGTTTCCTCTTCTCTTTGTTTTATTATTTTTTATCTTAGAGTCAGTTTTAGAAAACACTTACTGAGAACGTCAGACTTGCTTGTTGGAGAATAATCCTAGCCTTTTAACTAAAGTAGCTGAACCTGAAGTTGGTCACTCAGGCTTTGTCTACACAGCAAAGGGAAGGCAGAATTAAGTTTATCTGAGTAATTCAGGGACCTGGTTTGTTAGCTGTTCCACACTGGGGAGTGTAGGTTCACAAACATCTCAGGTTCTTCACTTCCCATTGCTTGTGCTAATATTGCTGGCAGGAGGACTGAACGCCGTTTAAAACAAAGAAGGACTAGAACATATTAATGAGAACTTTTCTCTAAAAAAAATATAATAATTTGCTTTGGCCAACTCATAGACCTAGAAAAATTTTAAGATGGGCTCAAATGGGGCTAATTCAACCAAGTTCTATTATTTTTATATGTTTACTATTATAGTTCAATGGCCAAGTGAGTGTCTTCTATGTATGTTTTGTGCTGAATATCAACATTAGAGATGATATTTAAATATGTTACTGTTGGAAAATGGAGGATTGGATCCTAAAGTTTATCTGCATTTTTCTTTGAATATCATTTCCTTCCAAGTTCATTCCCTACGTTATACTACACTGGCACCAGGCTTACATTTTTATCTGTTTTTCTTTTCCTCCAGAGGAAATCCCCATGGAAGGCAGCTGAATTGAGCTGAACAATTTTGCAAACTTACTCAGCCCCCTCAGAATCATTCCTACCCAAACTAAATAGATTGGCACATTCTGACAGTGTGTGCTCTTGTAATTAAATTGTACCCGGCATTGCACACATATTTGGGGTTAGGTTGACATGCTGGTGATGTCAAAGGGGAGAGTCTTGCTTGAAGGTCTGTAGGTAGCTAGCATGTATGGGTCTTTTGAAACTGTGTTGCTAAGAAAAATGATTTGCCTTAACTGCAAAGGTATTATGTTGACATAAGCAATATTCTAGAAACAGGAAAGGTGGGAGAAATGGGTGGGGGCGTAGGGATTTGGGAAGAGAGACAAGGGCTTTAGGAGGTGGGAGAGCAGCTGGCCTGCATTTTTATTGGTGTTAATCTTGGGATGGATTGAAATTTTAAAAGTTAAGACCTAATATAATTTCAAAGGCCAAATATTATTCAGAAAGTCCCAGTGGCAAAATCTAGTATTTAAGAAAGTTGAGACCATGCATCTTTTCCTTCCTACTAATTTGATTAAATTTCTTAAAACCTCATTGTGCCCATTTGCTGCAAATGTTTAAGCATCTCTCAAGTATATTTCACTTTCTGAGGATGGTAGACTTATTCACTGGCGAATGCACATCCATGAAAGAGATGGGTTTAAAAAATTTTAAGATGTTTAATTCTGTGGAGAACCAGAGAGGGCAAACGAGCTGCAGAGAGCCACAGAGCTAGGACTGGGGCTGGGCATGGTGGCATACGCCTATAATCCTAGCACTTTAGGGGGCCGAGGTGGGCAGATAGCTTGATCCCAGGAGTTCAAGACCAGCCTGGGCAACACAGCAAGACCCTGTCCCTACCAAAATAAAAAATCAAAAATTAGCCAAGTGTGGTGGTGTGCACCTGTGGTCTCAGCTACATATGGGAGTCTGAGAAAGGAAGACCATTTAAGCCTGGGAGGTTGAGACTGCAGTGAGACATAATCATGTCACTGCATTCCAGCCTGAGTAACAAAGGGAAACCCTGTTAAAAAAAAAAAAAATCTAAGACTGGGTTGGTGTTAGGTCTTTGGGTTCCTGCTGTCACATGACTTCCCTTTTTTCCTTATGTTATTACCACTTTCAAAGGGTGCTCATGGAATCCCCTAGCCCCATGGACTTAAACCTAGAAGAGACTCTAGAGAGAATCAAACCCAACACTTTCACTTTATTCATAAGAAAGAAAAAGCCCAGAGGGGTTAAAGACATATGACTAAATTTGTGAAGCTGGTTGGTGACAGCTTGGACATCAGAACACTGATTCCGAGTTCAGCAATCTTCCTAAGGTATCGTATCAAACTTAGGCTACAGAAAAACTACCATGGGAAGGGCAATGCTCACATATAATTTGGTTGTTGTTAGCATGCTTACCTCTTAGGCCTATTCTCCAACCAGTATGGATGATAACGATTTTTTTAAAAAGCCATGTCAAGGCTACATCCTTAGCCAACTATAGTTGATAGTGGACCATGTGCCTGAGATGAGCTGAGAGGCATTCAGAAGTCTGTACCTCTGATAAGCAGCAGATGGGCTACCTGGTTGTAAGGGAGTGAATTCCCAGTGCTTCTTACCAGCAAGCTTTCTTTGCCCTTCTCACATTGATCTAGGTATTTTCGAATAGATACCTTTGGATTGGAGTGTTTTGCTCCCCTCTCAGGTCCTAGGGAGTATTTTCTGTTTGTTGTCATTGCCCCAGGGGATCTTCTTTAGCTCCCTCTCAGCTAATCCTATCAGCATTTATTGAGATTTTTCTACCAGGTACTCAGCACAAGGGGGACATCTTGGGAAGCGGAGTTTTCAGAACTGGGAGTTACAAAGAGTGGGATACCACTTCTGTTTCCAACTTGGTGAAAATTATTGGAGCTATCGTCCTACAGCTCCTTGCCTCATTTTCCTCCTATTTTAAAATGTATACCATAGTTCCGGTCTTCCTCCTTAATCTTTGAAAAATGATGGAAATAAGTGAATGAATAAATGTTTATAAAGTATACCAAGATCTCTGGAGAAAGAAGTTATGTAAATAAGGTTTGCAGTAATCCAGGCAGCTATTTACAGTCTATTTTATATATTTTCCTTCCTCCCCTTTCTTCAAATATTTATTGAGCCACAAAGACCTAAAATAATCATAAAATCATTGAATATCAATCTGGAAGTGACCTTATTGATCTTAAAATCCAACCTTCTGTGGTTCTGATTACAAATATGGGTCATGGGAAAGTTGAGAATTACCTTCTAAGTCATAGAGTGAGAATCTGAGTATATTTTGGCTTCGGGCTCAGTGTTTTTAATTTTTTATCTTATAAAACATCGTCACAAATCCTGCCCTCAAGCAGCTTATAGTTGGGAAGCTACCTTAGATTCATTTTGTTTTTCCTTCAACTTTAATTTAAGTTCAAGGGCCCATGTGCAGGATGTACAGGTTTGTTACCTAGGTAAACGTGTGCCATGGTGGTTTGCTGCACAGATCAACCCATCACCCAGGTATTAAGCCCAGCATCCATTAGCTATTCTTCTCAAGGCTCTCCCTCCCGGCACCACCCCTCTGACAGGCCCCAGTGTGTGTTGTTTCCTCCCAAGACAGATTTATCTTCGTGAATGTTCTTGTGGCCAGGCGCTACAGCTCATGCCAGTAATCATGGCACCTTGGGAGGCCGAGGTGGGCAGATCTGAGGACAGGAGTTCGAGACCAGCCTGGCCAACATGGTAAAAACCCATCTCTACTAAAAATAAAAAAAAATTAGCCGGGTGCAGTGGTGCACACCTGTAGTCCCAGTTAGTCAGGAGGCTGAGGCAGGAGAATCGCTTGAACCCGGGAGGTGGAGGTTGCAGGGAGCCAAGACAGAGCCATCGAGCCACTGCACTCCAGCCTGGTGACAGAGCCAGACACTGTGTGGAGAAAAAACAACAACAACAACAAAAAAACCAGAATGTTCTTGTCATGTGCTCATTGCATTTTCTTGATTTAATAAATTTCTTTCACTCTTTTGGTTCCTTCCCAATCTACAGTCGATGCTGCGAAAAGAAAAGCTGTGGAAACCGAAATGAGACTCCATCGGACCCGGTCATAATTGACAGGTAGGGGGAAAAAGTGATTTTTCAATCATTTGTGGTTCCTTTTCTTCATGAACCTTTTGAGTACTGACCCATGGAGCTTTGCTGTCAGGTTGGTTTCATGTTATTTCAAGACACTAAACTCATCCAACAAGGGCCTTCTCATGCTGGCCTTTCTTGCAAGAAGCTAGAATCTTCCTTTGGAACACGTTTCTCTAAACCGGTGGCGGAGTCTCTTCCAGGTGCACCAGCTTCAGCCTAAGAAGTAGTATGTGTGGTGCAGGATATAAGCAATGGCGCCTCTCCTCTCGGGCAGGGTATGGTCTCAATCAGTTTTCTAGAAGAGGCAGTATGCCCCAAGTTGAGTGGCACCCACTTCATTATTCTCCATGATTGCTGTGTGGCTGGAAGATTATCAATTTAGATTATGGTTTAAGGGATATGACAAGCTCTCTGTTGCATTGAGGGAGATTCCTTTCTACTACAGAGGATTGCATTCTGGGTCCTATGTTGTATTCAGAATGGGAAAGATTCTTTGGGACAAGACACTAATTCACTGAAATGTGATTTAGGCATCCTCAGCTGTCTGTTTTTGTGATTGGAAACAGAACTTACAAACCAACGAAGAAATACCAAATTAACTTCCAGCAATCATGTAATTTTTAAGAAACCCCATATTCCCACCCCTAATTTTTTTCTCTTTCGTTAAAAAACGGAATAATTCCCTATTGCTTCTTTCTTTGGGTTTTCACATTTCTAGCCAGGTCCTGAAATGGATTGGAGAGACCACAGTCTCCAAAGTTGTTATTCCAATATTCCAACGAATTCTCAGTTGGGAGAATGGAACCTCTGGCATTCTTCCCAGAAAGCCTGCTTGCTTTCTTAGTGGAAAGTATAGCATAGCCTAGGAACTGAGGAGGCTGGAATTCTGATCTTGTCCTAGCTTCTGACCTTGGACAAAGCACTCAGCATCTCTGTTCTTCAATAATGTAATGATGGGTTAGGGAGTGCTGTCACTGCTGTAGGCTTCAAGAGGCTACTGAAATATCAATGGCAGCTTTGCAGTGTTCTCTGAGATGCTTGAAGAGGATGATAGGCAGATGTAAAACGTTTGTTGGATATGTATAGTGTCTTTGCCATTTTAGAAGTTTCCAATGAGCTGCATTTTAGGGAGCTACTGGGGTCGCTCTGGTCTTTTTGAAAGTACAGAGAAGCTTAAAAATAGAGAGTTGCAAGGACTATTTGGAGTCAGTCATCTTCCTCATCTTATAGATGAAAAGTCTGAACCCTGAGTGGTGGCATGACTTGCTCATGGTTGCGCAGCTGGTTGGGCAGAACTGGCATTAGAACACAGCTGTCCTTACTTCCATGCTGGGTGCCATGGCTCATGCCTGTAATCCCAGCACTTTGGGAGACCGAGATGGGCAGATCATTTGAGGTTGGAGGTTTATGACCAGCCTGGTCAGCACAATGGAACCCTGTCTTTACTAAAAATACAAAAATTAGTCAGGCATGGTGGCACGTACCTGTAATCCCAGCTACTTGGGAGGCTGAGGCAGGAGAATTGCTTGGACCCAGGAGGCAGAGATTGCAGTGAGCCAAGATCATGCCACTGCACTCCAGCCTGGGTGACAGAGAGAGACAGTGAGACTCTGTTTCAAAAAAAAAAAAAAAAGAACACAGCTCAGCTATCCTTACTTCCAGACTGTGCTCTCTCCATGGCCACAACCTCGTTCTCCCAGCACTTTTTCTGTACTGATGAGTTGGATCTGTTCATTTCTGTTTCCCAGGGATTCTCTGGGAGACTGGAGGCATATGAGAGCAGCCTAGACCCTGTCCTTTCCGGCCTGTGGACTGAGCTCACTAATCTTCATATAGTCTTTTCTACTATCTTTAGCTTCTCTTTTAAGAAGGTACTCTAATCTCATGACTGTTACTTCCTTTTTCGCAATAAACACCCTGTAAACCAGCTTCAGAAATGTTTGCAAACCTGTAAATACTCACCTGAACCTTACTTCTCATACGTACACACCTTAATGGCTCTGCACTAAGCAGGAGCTCCTACTTTAAAGAACTACATCTAACTGCATTCACCGATAAAGTTGAATATGCTCATGTTTTCTTCCTATGTAATACACACACCACATGAACAAAAGAAAGTATCTTTGCATCTATGGAAAGAAAAGATTTGCATATTAGGCACCTTCATAGTTTGTGCTAGCATGCTTTAAATTCTTCTGAGAAAGTAGAAATTGTATCTTGGCTGCAGATTACGAGTTTTAAGTGACTGTGGCCTTTATTTTTACTATCCTATGCACAACAAAATAGCCCAGTGGTGTCTCTGCATCCCTCGATATATGCGTTACTTCCTAAATGTCGCGTGTCTACACATGGAAACATACATACCAAAGGGTACTATAAATTGTCCAGTATCAGGTTTTAAGGAAGCCCACTTTACTATAAACAGATGCATTTGTTTAGCTTGCTTATGGTAGAGCTTTTGTTTGAAGATAACTGTTCTCTCACTGAAACCTTGTCTTATCGCTCCTGAATGTCTTTTGGGTTTACCTTAGCCTTCTTGCCTTCATTTTCAGAAGTAAAATGGCACCATAGTGGGATCCCATCTTTACAGAAACTAAAAAGGTGAGCCAGGTGTGGTAGTGCACACCTCTGGCCCTAGCTACTCGGGAGGCTGAGGTAGGAGGATCACTTAGGCCCAGGAGGTGGAGGCTGCAGAGAGCTGTGATCATGCCACTGCACTCCAGCCTGGATGACAGAGCGAGACCTGTCTCAATAAATAAATAAATAAATAAATAAATAAATTTAAAAAAGAGGTAAAAGGCATGAAGTCAGGTTTCCATTTGTTGAAGGTGGGAATGGTGTTCATAGTATCCACCGGTTTGGATCAGCCTTGCATCTGGTCTCTGCGTCCATCTGCCAACTCAGTGAGTTCCCTCACAAGCCCCAAATGGGTGCAAAGTAGTCTATTTTGGATTTCCTCTGCGTAAATATAGAATTCTGTTCTTTGCCCTTGTTCCTATAATGCCAACTAATTATCTCCTCCCCCTTCTCACCTAACCTCACCAGATGCAGTTAATTTACACTGTCTGTCTTCGCATTTTCTCACACAACAGGCACGCTCTACTCTGGCTCAGAAGAAGTCTGTTTATTCCCTTGAAATGTGCATGTTCCGGGGAGAGGGACAAGATGGTTCCCCAACTTTTCACCACCAAGGACCCCTTAAGCTTCCTCCTTGGTGAACACAGGGTTTTGCAGGACTTTGCCTTCCAAACTACTATGGACAAGTAATAATGCAGTTATAATTCCATTTTTATTAATCAAAAACATATAACAAAATGGGAAGGAAAAACATCTCCTCTCAGAAATACCCTTGATACCATCAGTGGCCAGTTAAGAGTTTTTTGATCGGAGTGAGATAACCAGTGTAACCACACTGGCTTGGGAGGCTTCCAGCTCAAACACAAAACAACTTGACTTTCTGGTGAGGCCATGTGACCATATCCCGGCAGATCTTCTGTTTCCAATAGGCTGTTTGAAATATGAAAAATCACTTTGACTACTTTGTGGCCCTTTAATTGAAAACCATTGGAGTTTACAATAGGGGATCCCCCATTAAGGACTTAGTTCTCCATTTCTCAAGACTTAGCCCCAGACTTGGAGTTTTTTCCCCAATACTAAATTTATTTCCTGCCTTAATCTCTCTCTAGAAACATATTATTTTCTATTTTCAGTTTTTTGTTTTTTTTTTCAGTATGCTTGTGTGAATTCTTGGGCAACTATGCCCCTCTCCAAAAGGCCAGGCCAAAACACAGTGCAGCAGGACTTGCTGCTGAATGAAGGGTCTCCTGATTAATTTTTCGTGTAGAAATCCAAAGTCCCCATTAGGGGAAAAAATCCCCAAAACAGAACAGAACAAAACAGAAACAATAATGAAACATCATCCTTACTGTGGTCTTCAGCTGAGCTCTTGTCTATAAAGGCCTGTGTGGCAAATAAAAATAAAAGGCTCAAATGGATTTGCATTTGTGTTTCAGAGGGAAGCTCTAATTCAAACTCGGTTGTTATGGACTGTGTTCTCTTCAGATTCTCTTCTCTATCTGGAAGGTTCTCTGATGATCCGGTGAGCCACTGGGGGGCTCAGGATGATCTGGTGATCTGTGAGAAGAGGACTTTAGGGATACTCTGACTAATGTGGGAGAAGGAAGATGAGTCCCTATTGTTCCTGTCCTTGTCAACCCCATAGAAAGTCAGATGGATAGAGAGGGCAAGAATTTATTTGGAATCTTTGTAGGCTACCCATGTGTGTACTGGTAGGGTATTTTCTAGTAAACAAATAAAAAGGAAATCCAACCTATTTCTCACACACTAAATATCCCAGTCTTTTGTCCCTGGACATTGGTCTCATATATTTCTGAGCTCTGTTCCCAGGAGGACCATTTTAAGCATTGATGTGTTTTTGCTTATTTTCTTTCTTGAGAAACCAACCAAACAACAGAATGACCTTCATTCAAAAGGTTTATTCAAAAAGATCTGAATAAACTAAGGTTTAGCTGCCCATGAAGGGATTTCCTGACACCATAAAATGCATATAAAATTTACCATCAGTCATTTTAAGTGTGTAGTTCAGTGGCATTAAATACGTTCACATTGTTGTGCAACTGTCACCACCATTCATTTATATAATTCTTTTCATCTTGCAAAACTAAAACTCTGTACCCACCGAACAATCCCCCACTATCCCTCTCCTACCCGCCCCGCTAAAAGCACATGGAAACCACCATTGTATTTAATGTCTCTATGAAGTTGACTACTCTAGACACCTCACGTAAATGGAACCAGGTAGTATTTATCTTTTGGTTTCTGGCTTATTTCACTTAGCATCACCTCAAAGGCTCTCAATGTTGTAGCATGTGTCAATATCCTTCCTTTTAAAGGCTGAATGATATTCCATTGTATGGATGAACCACATTTTGTCTATTCATTTGGCAATGGGTTGCTTTGACCTTTTGGCTACTGGAAATAATGTTGCTGTGGACACGAGTATCTGTTTGAGTCTCTGGGCTTTCAATTCTTTGGGGAATATATGCAGAAGTGGAATTGCTGGACTATGGTAATTACATTTTCATTTTCAAAAGGAACTTCCATATTGTTTTCTACAGCAGCTGTACTATTTTACGTTGCCACCGGTGTAAAATACCACTGCTATTTTACATTGCTGCCAATGTAAAAGAGTACAGCTGCTGTAGAAAACAATATGGAAGTTCCTTATTGTTCTTCCATATTGTGCATAAGCACAAGCAAGGCTTCCAAATTCTCCACATCCTTACCGATACTTGCTTTTTAAAAAATTTTAAAAAAATTTTTTTGATAGTAGTCATCCTGACGGGTATGACTCTTGTTTTTAATGATGTTTTCCTCTTCCACCATCTTGGTGTGGGCATTGTCATCTGCTGGTCTCATCTTTGCTCCAGGCTTGTCATTGGCCCTTCTCCTGCTGTCTAAAAGTCTCTTCCTGTCTCTCTCTGCTTCATGGAGTACCCTTGTTCTACTGAAGCATACGTTTGGGTCTACTTTCCCCTGGGGCGTACTTGTTCTTCCTCTCTCTCAAGTGTATTTCTTCACTCCAGTGAAGTGTGATTTGTGGGATGGAAACTTTTAGAGAATCACCGCAGAGATGGAATTTTGGTAGTAGTTGGAGGTGAGCTGCAGGTGAGATTTATATCTACAAGGTGAGCTGTGTCTGCAAGGTGACCACTACCTCCCTTTCCTCCGAAATGGGCAAAACAGATATATCAATAGTGTTATCTCCTGAGTGAAGACTTCTGGCTCTGAGAAGGATAGATAAAACCAATAATAACGTTTATCTAACAGTTAATTGGCACTTATTGTATGTTGGGCATTGTGCTATGACATTTGTGCTAGTAAAATAATCTGAATTCTCAAGGTTGATGAAAGTCTCAACTTTGAAGGAAGGATCAGCCTTAAGGAGTTATGTCACTCAGCCAAGGTCACATAGTCAGTTTGCCTGTGAAAGTGGAATTTAGTCAATAGGTAGAAATTACAGAGAGGAAGATTTTGGTATAATAGGAAGAAAAACTGCAGAGTTAAGAGCTGTGAAGATGGAAGGGCCTGGTGGGTGTGATCTGGAAGAACTGATAGGAACACTGGAGGGGGAATCTGTTATTGTAGAAGGAGTGGGCCCTGTTGGCCCCTGAAGTAGCATTTAACTTGAGATTGTGTGAGTCACATTCAGTGATGTGACAGATTTGACAGAATGTCAGTCCTCGGTGTGACTGAGGAGTGGGTAGTGCAGTGCAGCAAAAAGGGCCTTGGATTAGGACCAGGAGACCTGTGTTGGGCCCCAGAACATTCACTAGTTAGCTGTCTAATGTTACAGAGGTTTCCACTGTAACCTCTGTTTCTCATTTGTGCCTCAGTTTCCCTATTTGTAAAATGAAGTGCCTTGGGTTCATGGTTGACTAATATATTACCTCCCAGTTCTACTTTATCTGATTCTTGCTGAGGCCTCAAGTTTGGGGGTCAGGTGTGCTAATTCATCTCTGCTCCTCAATAATTTACTGGAGTTATTAATATATATGTCTTCTCTGTCCAGACTCTTCATCTCCAGTATGGGAGAACCCAGCACTGTGAAGAGCCCACAGAAACCTGGCCTCAGGCTATTAAAAAAAATTTTTTTTTGAGACAGGGTCTTGCTCTGTTAGCCCAGGCTGGAATGCAGTGGTGCAGGCATAGCTCACTTCAGTCTCAAACTCCTGGGCTTATGTAATCCTCCCGCCTCATCCTCCCAAATAGCTGGGACTACAGATGTGCCACGATGCCTGGCTATCTTTTAAATTTTATTTTTTTTTATAGAGACAGGGTCGGTCTCTGTGCCCAATCTGGTCTCAGGAATTCCTGGCCTCAAATGATCCTACTACCTCAGCCTTCCAAAGTGTTGGGATTACTGGTGTGGGCCGCTGCACGCAATGTATTTTTTTTTTTAAGTGAAAATTTCATTCTCTCAGGGAGGGTTTAGATTTTCTTAATAAAAACCACAGATGATTTATCCAATGTGAATGCATCATTCTTTCATGATCTCATTCCGTTGTTTCCTAGCAAACCCATTGTTAGTTTCTTGGCCATTTCAGGGAATTACAGGTAAGATAAAGGACTCTGTAGCTGGGAAAGAGTGTCCCTATGGATTGAAGCTCTTCACTGGAGGACACTGGAGCCAAGTGGTAAAAAAGAAACAAAATTTTATTCGAGAAAATGACTCTCCTCCTCATGATTGCAGAGGTGGTGCTGGAAAGTTCACTCAAATAATTGGGTTAGTGTTTAAGAATTACACTTATTCTGCTTGCCTGGCCAGCTTCCTGACACTGGAGCTTTAGGATTTGAGGCAAACTAGCTTAGTCGCGTATAAATGGGCTCGTTCCCTCATTTATTCACTTGCTAAGTCCTTGTGTTGTTCAGTCATCAGGCAAAAAATATTTGTGAATGGCAGTGAGAGATCAGGGAATACAACAGGCATGGTTCCCGCTCTTACGGAGCATACAGCATAATAAGTACCCAAATAAATACATGGAGCATACAGCGTAAATAAGCACCCAATAAATACACATTCACAAAATACAAAAAGTGCTCCGAAGACTAGGTCAATGGATGGTAGTTGGGTCCCAACATTCTTTTTCTGTGAATCCCCCTGTCCAGAACACAGATCTTGAATTTTTCCTCTTTTCTCCCTTTGCATACACTATTTTCACCTGGAATACCCACCCCAAGCACTCTGCCAATACAAATCCTATCCCTTTTTCAAGACCTAGTTCAGATTCTACTTCTTCAAAGATATTAATTCTTGCAGTGAAAATCTTTTTCCTTGACCCTTATCACAAATACTTACTCTTGTTCAGGGGTATGGGCATTATTTATTTATTTTACCTATTTTGTGCTTGCTTTACATTTCCAATTGTATTATAATTCTTAGATATCAGACATCACATGCCATTTAAACCTTGACACCAATATTTATTAGCTTTGTGATGGTGTTAATAATACCTCTCTCCTTGAGGAGTTGTGCTACATACATTAATGTAAGGTGCCCACATAGTGCATGATACAACAGATGCTTTAAAAAAAAGTCAGTGCAATTATCCTGTATCTCATGTTGCGTCTTTGCAGTGGCTTGGATGCTACAGACACTCCATAGATATTAATTCACAGATTAATCTCTGACTGCCAAGCATTGAAGAGTTTGGGTGATTAAGTCTACTGCCAGTTCATATAGGACCATTCCTGTGACTTCCTGCATTCTACAACCTCTTAGTGGTCTTATGTCCAGTGGCAGATAGGTACAGAACAGGCCCAAGAACAGGTATCTAGGGTTGTAAAGCAGAATGAAATTCTTACTTATATTTAGTAAATATTTATCAAAGGCCTATTGTGTCATGGACCTTGTAGGGGGTCTTAGGGATAATAATATTGAGTAAACAGAAACCTTTCCCATTAAGAGCTTGGGGTTTATATGGAAAAACAAAGGAGGTGCAGATATGAATATGATGCTACTATGCAAAATGCAAAAAGTACCATAAAAGAGATAAAAGGATAAGCACTCTGGAAGATCTGAAGTGCGGAGATAATTTCCATCGTGGCAGAGATAGGTGGGGTGATGGCTATACCTTAAATATTTACAAATTGGGGCAGAATGGCCTTCTAGGAAGAAAGTGTGTTGGAAAAGGCACCTGAAAAGGAAAGAATTTCCTAAACCTGCACATAGTTTTAGAGGTACATGGGTACGTGTGAAGGGAGAAAGTAAGAGAATTTGGAGACAGTATTTGGGCCCAGATTTTGGAGGACTTTATATGCCCATACAAAAGTATTTTGACATTACTTTGTTGGTGATGGAAGATGTAGAAGGATTTTGAGTTGTGCCATTTCATGATCAGGCTGGTATTTTGGAGAGAGAACTTTGAAGATGGATTGGAAAATGGAGAATGAAGTAGGAGAACCTGCTAGAAAGTTTTTTCCCTGCCAGATACTCTGGTATCAGTCACTGGAGGGAAAAGGTCCTTTTTCTCACCTCTTTACACCCTGCTTCCCCGCCGCCGCCAGTACACTCACCACTCCAAAGCTTTTGCTGATGTTGCCACTTGTCCCCATGAGTACGCGTCTTCTTTGTTCACTGGGAAGCTCAGATTCGTTGCAGGGAACTGCTGTTATACCATCTGGCAATCTGTGAATTTTTTAGTAGCCTGGATGTTTGTGAGAAAGCAGAAACTCAGGCCAGAATCCAAACCATTTGTAAGTAATTCTTTAGAAAAGAGGCAGAAAGATGAAAACCAACTCACCATGACTGGCATTCTCTCATTCAAAGCGCTTGCCCAAGACCTCTGGATCAATTCCCAGTGAAAATCCGAGGACCAATTGGATGTACATCATTACTAGAACAGATGATGCCATGCTTCAACTTCCAGCTTCTTCCTTATAAAATTGTGTGGTATGATTAAATAGCAGATTTGCTAGGAAGTGGATGAGTCGAGGAGCAGAAGAACAGTACTCTAAAATTGTGCTGTTCTGGAAACAAGAAGTAGGTATTTGTTTTTAGAAAAGGCATCTCTTTGCAAACTTATCCAGCTGGCTTTAGGAGGAACAAAGGTCCTGGAGCCTGGGAGAGATTAGGATAAGACTATATATTTACCCAAAGAGGACCTCCCAAAACCGCCAGTTATTATCTTTCTTCTTCTATTGGAGTGAACAGGGCCGGATAAGTTCTTTGGGTCTATTTTTGACCCAGCTAAGAGACTGGCATGTCAAATGGCTGGGAAATGAGACCTGTATACCAAGGAGAGAAGGAAGTTATCCACAGATGATTCACAGATGTAGGATTCTACCCACTAGGGATTGACTAGATGATTTGTTCGCAAATTAGAATCTTGTCAGAATTGTTCTTTGTTGTTGTCTTCTACACATCGACCTAGAGTTGCAATCAGAGGGGACATTTAATCAGAAAGAGAAGTAGCTGAGTGATGAGAGGCTCCAAGCTTGTCAGCCAGCCTAGACCAAAGCTTATAAGGAGTCAGCATTTCATCATTCTGGACTGGGTCATTGATGAAATGGTTGTCCTCCAAGAAGTTTTGTTCTAAACTCAAAATTTCCAGTGAAGGCAAACTTTCCTGGTCCTCTCAAGACCACCAAGGAGCAGGAGCGGGTGAGAAATGCAGCCGCTGCCCCCATTTAACAAGAGCCTTTGAGAGGGAAATAAGGGGAGAAATTCCTAACTCCACTGACATGATGACAGAAATGGAGGAATTTGCAGAGATGGAACCAACACTTTGGGACTAGTATCTTAAAAAGCCGCTAAGTAGCCAGGACTTTTAAAACAGAGAACTCTCAAGATGGCAGTGAGATGAGGGCTGGGGCTATTTGTCTCTGAATGCTGCTACTTCCATGTAGCCCCTCCAAAGAAGCCCCATGGTGGGTCTCTATGGAGATAAATGGTGAGCTGTTTTGGTGCTTTATGCACAATTGTACAGGATGTTCTTCTAATTAATTGAAAGTCAATTCATTTTAGCTACAGACTGGAAATGCTATCCTACATTACATAGTAGAAAACCCAATTGAAGATCAACAATTTCAGGAGCTGTGTAGCTGGTCAAAGACTCAGCTAGGATAAGAGACAAGGTCTCCAGCTCCCAGAACAAAACTGGGGTGGTCTTTGCAAGGAAAGGGACAAGAGAAACCGCGGGTTTCACATAGAATAGATTGTGGCTGAATTACAAGGCTTCTAACTGGACTGAAGGCTTGGAGGATTTACTGAAGGTTTGAGGATTCATTACCTTTTAGCACATGGCTTGGGGCAAACTGATGGCATTTCACTTTAGTACAATCAGTGATTTTGTGTGGATCCCATTTCTTACATGAAAAAAGTATTTTATCACTTCAGAAGATACACACAGGAAATAGATTTCTTACTTGTGAGCTGAGGACTCAAAGTGGCTGTTGTTCTCATAGTAGATAATAACCACAGTAAAATTTGGCATCAGCACTGGTTTGCTTACTCCTCTGTCATTCATTCATTCATTCATTCATTCATTCATTCATTCATTCCTTTCTTCCCTTTCATTGAATCTAGAGTTGCCATATTTAGCAAGTAAAAACTAGGATGCTATTTAAATATAAATATCAGGTAAACATGAATGTTTTTTTAGTATGTATATCCAATTTGCATTTCAGATAAACAATGAATCATTTTTCAGCATAAGTCTGTCCCATGCAATATTTGGGATATACTAATACAGAAAAATAATTCGTTATTTGAAATTTAAAATTAACTGGGCATCTTGTATTTTATCTGGCAAACCTATCTGAATCCTAGTTTCTTATGTGAGGAGTTGGAAAGCAATGGCCCTTTCTCAATGTGTGGAAGGGGAAGAGATGTTGTGTGGTCATAACTGACCTCGGCCAATCAGCATATGCTATGGTTCCTTTATTTTAGTGATTTTTAAATCTTTATCTGGGGTTCATAACCTTTGCCTTCTGATCTATGCAGAAGCTGATTCACACATAGGAGATTCATTTAAAAGGCAGACAGGTGAGCAGAACGCATTATTGGGATCCATCAGCATTTCCCTCTCTTCTTTGTCAGTTTCTCCTCACAGACTCACTCCTCATGTTCAGTCTCTTCCCTCCTTTTTTGTCACCTCTCAATGCCTTGGTCTCATGGCCTGTCTAGACCCTGCTTTATGGACTTGTCACCTCCCCTCGATTGCTTTTGCTTAGTGTCCACTGTCCAGCCCCTGTGCACTTTAATTCTGACTTCCCTAAAAGCCTTTGTTTAGCATTCCCCAAGTCTCCTTCTCCAGCACTTTAAACATGTGGGATTGTTTAGGCTCGAGTGATAAATTGCACAGAGTTAAAGGTGAAGGAGAAGCTCCACTCTCCCTTCTTGGTTGTGGCTGACGCTTGAACAAGAGCCAGACTTTACTTCGATTTAACGCTAACAGTCTGCTTGATGCTTGCCCAAGCAAATACAGAGTGGCTAATGCATTTTATCCTCCAGTTGGTGAGGCACAGGATGAAGAGTAACTACCCTTTAGACCTGTATCTGGATAATGTAGTGAACTGAAGAAAAAGAATCTGACTTTGAAAATGTGATGTCATGTAGATTCAACCTATGTAGAAAAGAATGGTACAGTTAACCCTACCCCTGCTTCCTTTACTTGCCTTTAATCCACCACCCTTGTCTCCATCCCCTTTTTTTCCCTTTGTTTACCTTTCCTCTTCCTGCCTTCAATTTTTGGGCCTCCCTTGCTTTCTATCCATTGCCTTGCATTTCTAGTGGTGTCTAACCTTGATTCCTACTCAGGCAATCAGAAACATTTACCTTAGTGACTTGCACCCCAATGCCTTTCTCCTAAAGACCTCCCTTTCTTCTTTCCATTCCCTGATGAAGAATAAAATGCTGGTTTCACTGTAGGTGTCCCGTTTATAACTCTGGGCTGGCGGTTTTCACTTCAAGTGGCGTCCGTTGAGCTTGTAAATTGTATTGGATCAGTGAACCCATAATGAGACCTCCAAACCCAAACACTGAAAGTCTGCTGGGATTTTATTGTTCATAAAGCTTCTTCCCTGGGGAAGGATAGAGTCATTAGGTGTGCACTGTGTTTAATATTTGGTCATGACAGGAAGCAGTAATTTTCTATTTTTATGGTGGCTTCTGAGTTTTTAAAGCAATTGTCTAATTCCCATCACTGAGACGGAAAGCAAATTAGACAGTGAGGAAAGCCTGAGTGACGGTGGTTTGGGTTGGGGCACATCTTTCTTATCTTTCTCCATCCTGTGCCTGACCTGTTCCACCCCGATGGCCGGCACCTGCCTACACATGGGCCCACCTTATCTTTTGAGCCCCCTGAACTCTTCCTGTCAGGTAGAAACATTCCTTCTCTGCAGAGAAGGTGGAGCTGTGCCTCCCCACTTCTTAACCCCTGGGAAAGTAGGCAGTTATGAACGTGATGTCCATTCTGAAGATTTTCAACTTAATCCAGCTTAAAGATAGCTCCAAGTTGCAGTGTAAGGTCTCCCTGCCTCTTGGGGTGGGAGATGGCTTTGGCTTAGAAACTTCTGAAACAGAGACAGATCAGTTGCTCTCAGAAACCAAGCACCCAGAGACAAGGAGAGAAAGAGCTGTTGGTGAGTTTCCGTGGTCACCATCAGTTGACCAGGCTGACCTTGATGCCAGAACAAGAGGTGGGAATTTCTGAGGGCATGGGCTCAGCTGCTGTCTACCCACATCTGTACAGGGCCATAACCAGCAGATGACCCTATAGGTCCTAGAGCCAATGATCTATTGGATTCTGGCTGCTGGCCTACCCTGACTGTGGGATTTGGAGTGCCATGGAACCAAGATTCTATGATGTAATTCCAAGGACAAGGAGGAAGAAGCAGAAGCCCAGTTGCTTGGATTGAGATCTATTCTGTCTGTAGAATATCTTGGTCTCTTCAGAGCGTTTTCCCTAGTAGAAAACTAACATTGAGGCTTCAGAGACCTGCTTCTTTGGGACGCCACAGCCAACCTTTTTTTTTTTTTTTTTGAGTTTTACAGGCTCAGTGGGAACCAGATGAGCAAAATTATCATGCTGGATCTGGCCCTTAAAGCTGTGGAACTAACTCTTAGCTGTTAATCAAATGGGATGACCTTGAGAAATACTTCCTAAAAGCTTCTTGGCATTTGATGCCTAAACTTGTTGCGTATTAGAGAATTCCAGGGAAAGTTAAGAAACCTTGGCCTGAAGGCAGAAAGCCTGACCCAGGGAGTAAATGAAAGCCTCTCCTTTCCAAACTGAAAATCATGCATACCTATCCTCTGAAGTATGTTGTCTGCAAAGTGAGAGGATGCCTAATACCGTCCCAGTGTTTGGAGGTTCTTTGCCTTTTTTTTTTTTTTAATTGCCATGGATCCCATTGATGGTCCAGTGACTCCTATGGACCCATAATACTAATGTGGCTTGTCTACATTTAAAATGGAAGGAAATGGTAAATGTTGGTTGGGGGTCAGTGAAGATAAGATGTAATGTTTATCCAAGTACATGGACTTCTTCACACTCCAAATGCCTGGGAAGTGCTACCAACCACACATCAGCACACGGTGCTCTTTTCCTTCCTATTCCATTCCCAGCCCTTTGTTTCTCTCTCACTTCTTTACAGTCTTTCTCCTCCCTTCCACTTACAGGCTTTTCTTTCCTTCCTTTCCTCTCATTTTATGTCTGTCTTTTTTTCTGTCTCTCCTTCCTCTGGCTCCCATCTTCCCCTCCCTAAGTTATCCAGAGCTTCTAGGGGAGCCAACTGACAGCGTGTTTGTCAGTAACTTAGCCTTGGCTGTTCTGTGGCTCTCAATGGGCCATTTGTTTGCTCCTGAGAAGGGGGGATAAAAAAAAAAAAACTTTTCCGACCTATGAGGTCCGTTGTCTCCCTAGGGATCCTTGTTTGAATCTTTGCTGTAAGATTTTCTTTTTTCCTTCTACGAAGTACCAAAGAAATAATTGCCTTATCGTTAACAAACAGAACCTGGCTCTTATCACCCCATACCCCAGAGCCTTGGTGCGAAAGTTGGGCCGTGCCAAGTGCATGCATTAACCTGATACGCGAAACCCCCTTTCAAAGCCAGTCCTTGGAGGATGCTCATTGAGGGCGTTTTTGTCGAGAGGTGGCACAGTGAAACCACTTATAGCTCTAGGTGCCAAAAGAGATTGGCTGGCGTTTACACCCCTGTTACAACAAAAAAGAGTGTATTTTTCTAGGAGGAACATTTTCAGATTGTTCTAATTGTCACTGGCAGTGAGCAATACTTGGAACTTGAGTCTTGCAGTGGCCTTGCTGGAGTTTCCAAGCATCCTTTGGCACAGGAGATTTTTTGGTTGTATGGGCATGCTGTGTCTGGTAAAAGCAAGCAGATTATAAAAAGGATGAGGCCTGGCTGCCCACGTGGCGCTAAGGGAGGACGGAACATGCCCTGGAACTCAGACCCAACTGTCAGCACGGTTCTGCGTTTGTTTTGGGATCCCAGAGACCTCCTATGAGAGCTCATTTGCATCTAGGAACAGCCCCTTTGCTCTGACTTATTCATGGTCTATTTTATCAAAAACAGGGATGTTCCTCTGGAAACGTTAGATTGTGGCATCTCACTTAGCTGCTTTCTTTCTCTTGCCATCTAGTCACAAAGCAACACAACTTCTGGGGTCTTTTGGGTGTTTAGACAGGGTGGGCACATGAGGGACCTGCAACATCTTCACTTTCAGGTCAACATGAATTGTGATCCTTTAAAAAAAGTTTTCCCTGTTGGGTCTTTTTTGTTAAAATAGATAAGCGGACTCCATGGCAAAACACACGCGTAAAAGATATACAATGTTGTATAGGCGTTAGATACTGACAATGAGTCTGGAAAGATCCTAGGGGAAGGTTATGTTTGGGGTGGGGGAAGAAATCCTTCTCTTCAGCATTTCCCAGCATTCCTTCTAGACATCTGGTTCTCTCATTTTCTGACTTCTGCCTTTTAAAAAATATAACTCCACTATTGTCATTATTTTTTATTATTTTTAACCATTTAACTAAATGTGCTGAATAGTGATCCCACATGACATCTTGTCTAAAACTCATTTGACCTTCAAAAGTGATGACCTTAACCAATTTTTACTGGCAAGTGTCTTGACTTTATTACTCAGGAGACAGTTTATTTTTGTTCCTTAAAGAGAGAGCCAGCAAGAGAAAGTGAGCTTTTCTTGAGATCAAAAGGAGGGAAAGAGTGAAGAGGTTCTAGCCACCCATCTCTCTACTGGAGCAACATTTTTCTCTTTCCCATCCTGTTTTATTATTATTCTCAGTGTCCTTATAAAAGCATAAATAAACAAGGTGAAATCTCACCCATGTCTCCTGTAGCCACGTTTCCCTCTTAAAGCATTCAGGCCCTCCTCTGCACTTTGAAATTGGATTGCTGAGTTGGAGTATTGTCTAACGTAACCATTGTATTATTTTCTTTGGCCCAGTAAGTAGAGGCCAAATTGGTTAAATTTTAAAAAACGAATGAATGTGCGAATGAATGAATGCAACTGGGTTGAGCAGTTCTGCAATCCAATTTTAGTAGACATAGGTCTGAGTTAGAGGAATTAACTTTGCTGATATCTGCCTTCTGCTGGTCTATATCACTAAAACCAAATATGATGAGGCACTGTGGTATACAATTGGTAGACTCTGGGTAAAGAGGCCCCAAGTGGAATGAGCACAATGAATGAATCGCTGTTCTATGCTCAGATGGGGTGGGGTGAGAAAAATCAGTAGAATAGAGTAAGACTGTGTTACCTCCTTCTCCCTGTACTAAAGAGCTAGTTTAGGTTTCTGGCATCATAAATCTCAAAGACCTGTGAACTATTGAGAGACAAGAACACTTGAGCTTTAACATCCTACCTGGGAATGAAATAATTTTAACCTTTCTAGGTTATTTGAGGTGATGTGTTGGGAAAAACATTAGGGCCTTGATCTAGCGCATTTTTTTTTTTTTTTTTTTTGAGTGGGGCTTCTTTAGGTGGCAGAGGGGGTGAGGGCATTGTGATGTTGGGGAGGGACCACATCAGGTCAGGGCTAAGGAGCTGCTGTTGCTATCTGCTTGAAGCTGCTGCCCTCAGGGTCTCTTCTCTCTTGAGAATGTGGGCTTCACTGGCCTAGGCTTTGCCACGTGTCAGGAAATGCAGTGATGGTTGGACAAAGGCTTGACCAAGTCACCAGGAGTTTGTGCAGAAGCAGCCTTCATTATAGACAGGCTAAAAAGGAAATCTCCTTCACATATATAGATTAAAGTCTGGATTGCTAGAGCATTAATAAATACCATTTTTACCATTTGCGACAAGAGTGACTGGCTTATAGCACTTGGAGCCTCAGATTTAATCTCCGTGTCGCCCTATCCCAATGTTCTTACTCTTGTACCCTCCCAAGTTATTGAATGCAAACAAGGCTGTTGATTCAGTTAATCAATCAACTACTTGGTCAACCCACAAATGCATAGCGAGCACCTCGTTGCACTTAGCACTGTGGTAGTAATGTGGGGGTGGTGAGAGGATGTGAAAACTACTGGTTAAAGATGAAAGGGCATGCCCTTGTGGCAGGGAAGAGGTGAGGATTTATGCATTCTTGATTCTATCCAGGCTTATTTGTGTGTCTATGAACTCTTAAGACACATTGCATGTCTCTGGGGCTCAAACTTAGCAGTCAGTTCTGAAAGTCATGTTGATATTGTTGCTGGATTGTTTTTTCTTCTGTGGTCACTATTATTTTCTTGGCCTACCCATCACAAAACAGAGGTCACAGCACCATGACCTTTTCCTGGTGGAATGGACTGCTTAAGAAGTCACATGGCCAAGTTTGTATCGGGGGTCCACATTTGTTTCCTCCACTCTTTTAATCAGAATGCTCATTTAATTCTATTCCAGCACCTGTTCAGCAATTAACACCCTACGATTTGCATCTTACCCTGACATTTGCTATCTTTCCAATTAGTTTTTATATCAGTATAATTAGGTAGGGTTATTACAGTGCATCAAGCAGGGTCATGGTTATTCCCAAGCCTTTAAGCGCTTTCCCAGATTTGTTTAGGGAAGCCACTAAGGGCAAATGGTTGATTAGGATCACTGTTTTTCTTCTTCATTCAGATCAGGAGAAAACTGTTTCCCCATGTGGCTCATGAAAGATCAGGGAAATATGTCAACCTATAAGAATTAGTATTATGTAGTTCATGACTTTTGGGTGAATTTACAGAGGATTATAAATAAGGTGTACAAGGTGAATGTACTGCAGGCGTTTTCTATGCTGGGGCCATGACAAGGTCCTCTCATTGCTTGCTTTGGGTGATCAGTGGCAAGGACAAAGAGAAAATGTTAAGGGAAATCGAAACCCTCAAAGTCAACTTTTCAGTATTCTTGTGTTTCTGAGAGAAAGAAATGCTTTCTTTCTAATAGTGCAGAGGAATAAAGAAAAGGCAAATTCACATTCAGCCAGTATTTGTATTTAAACTTAATTTTGATTTTGTAATTTTTACCCAACTTGTGAGTACCTGAAGAAACAAAACCAAAAAGTTTCCACCAAAATAATACTAATAAGTATAAAGTCAGAGGGGAGAAGCTTTGCGAGATCCATTGGTGTATCTCCTTATCATATTTCGGAACTTGGAACAATGCCTATATTTTAATATAAGCAGGAGGGAATTGTTGCCTGTTATTAAATGGAGTGTCCAGAGGTGAATCTCTGATAAGTTAAGATTTAAAATATGTGCCATTCATTAATATTATATATTATAATGTGTATATATTATTTCTCCACATATGCCTTATCAAATTTATAGAGTTTTCTCATGTAGGTATAGGTTATTCATAAAAGCAGAAGTCAAATTTCATTTCACCTAATACGAAAGTCCTGGAATTTTGAGAGTTGATAATTGTTGGAAACAGACGAGGGCTTTGAACTCTTTTGGAAGAGCTTAGGTTTTGGTGGGCCCAGTATTGTCTGTAGTGATGTCTGACTTCCATGGTTTGAAGGAAAGCACTTGATGGTTTGGGAAGGTGTTATAGCAATATCCGGATGCTGCCTCTGATACAGTTGTTGGAGAAACAATGCCATGATTGATGGGGGATGTAATAATGCCAGATTCCTCAGGGAGAGAATTTTACACTGTCTGATTTCATATCGACAAGGTTTTCTTTTACCTGTGATACAAGATTGCATGGAGTCATCTTGTTGTGTCTTGCCTTGATTTTTTTTTTTTAATAGTGGGTGAAAATGTGATTTTAGGGTAGTGTGAATCAGAAAGCCAGGGAATCCACATTGTTATAACTGGAGCACCTCGATTTGCTATTTGGGGGTGCCTGAAATGAAAAATTCCAAGTACTGAATTGGGATGCTCTGAATGTTTCTGCCTTAATTAAGGAGAGGAGAAAGAGATGCAGGATGGTGGGAAAAGACAGATGATTAGAACCGCCTGATACAGCAGAAGCGCTTCCACACTGCCTTAATATTCCTTCTTCAATGCCCTCCACTTAGAGCAGGCACCCAGCAAATATTATTTAAAGGAATGAGAGAGCCACTGGGAAGACCACAGGAACTCATGAGGGCAGGGTCAGTGGGAGAAGCAGCAGGAAAGAGTGTGGCAAGGTGTGATCTGGTCTCTTGAAGAAATATGGGAAGAAATAGAGCTGTTTTGCCCCTGGCTGTGATGGAAGTGACAAAAACTAATGGGGAAGTCATTGTCATCAGTTAATTCACATCTATTAACTGGGACTATGTATTTCAGTGTGAAGGTTGGGGTCAGACGTCCTTTGGATCTTCATGTCCCTTTAGTGGGACACTCCTCCCAAAGCCAGCACTTCTTAACCCCCTTCCTGACTTAATTTTCCTCCTAACACTCTTCATCATCTAGAATGCCATATATTTGACTCATTTACTTGTTGATTGTCTATATTTCCAACTCCCCCCACCAACTCCCACTAGTCTGCTACAGGCGGGCAGGGATTTTTGTCTTTGTTTATCCTTGGCATCTAGAATAATGCCTAACACGGAGTAGGTATCGATAAGTATTTATTTAGGGAATGGATAACAGAAGACCTGCACCGTGGAAGATTTTGTTTGATGCTTCACAGAAAAGGTCAGCGGTATAGGGCTGCTGAATGTACACGGCACATGCTGTGAGCAAGGAGACAGGGACAGCATTTTCTTCATCTGTGTGCCTCGCTAGGATCACCTGTTTGAAATCTGGCAAACACCGCAAATATGGAAAATGTCTCAGAGGCAGAGCATGCATACATGCATAAAATGGTAACTCTGTCCATTAGCGGAAAAGCTAAGAACCTTATCTGCCCATCTCTGCTCACACTTCATCTTTGTCTTAATAGATTTTGTCTTGGAATGCAAATGCTCTTGTTATAAATGAAAGGGCCTGTTTTATATAGGAGATACCCGCTGTAAGAAGAAGGCAAGAATAAGAATGAGAGAAATAAGCTTAGTATGCGTCAGGAATTATTGAAATGATTTTTAATTTAGGGTTAAGGCATATTTCTCCAGCTATTTCAAGTTAGTTATTTTTGATTGCATTTTTCCTTGTGTAATATTCCCATAAATCCCTGTTTTCATATAAAGTACACTTATTTCGATGTTCCCTACACTAGTAAGTATAATATGAACCTTAATATGCATATTTATATATACTAAGCAAAGGAACCTTCCACAGAAAATCTCTCTCATATGTTTTACCTGTGGCTTTCTCTCCCCCAGCCCACCTTTGGACTTTAAGGACAAAAATAAAATCTCATTCCTTTAACCAAAATCTGTGACACAAGAACTCTAGGGAAATGATATGCTTGCAAAGAAGTGAAAAAATAAACAGGGCATGAATTTTTCTTTTCTGTCTTAGAATAGGAACGAATGGATTGGCTTCCTAAGGTGATGAAGTTTCTCTCCCCGCTTCAGTTTTCTCAGACTTCGGGGTCTTTCAAGGCTCTCTTTGTTAAGTTACCGCAGTGAGGTGGGAAAAGGTTAACCCACTCAGGAGGAGGCATTCCAGGAGGGGACGCTTGCCCGGGCATCCGTTTATGATTGATGTCACCATGCTCCTGGCTGTGCATGTGTCCCAGAAATATGATAACGTGATGCTTTTTTTTTTTTTTAAAAAAAAGTCCAAATAGATGCTATTCTCCCTTAAGACTGCTGATAGTTGGAGAATCATACCAGGGAGGGGTACCACAGAGTGGTAGCAGTGAATGAGGACTTGATTCTGCAAAGACACATTTCCAGGTCTTGCTCAGGGTCCTTTTAGTCAATGGTACCATCCCATGTTTACTTATGTGTCAGTTAACTAAAGACCTCCTGGGAAGCAGATCTGCATTTTAGCTGATGTCTCTGGCTTTGAGATTGTGGCATGGTCCTGGTTACAGCATCAGACCGAAGGAATACTTGGTCATTAGTATTTATTATTGGCAAACTTGAAAAGTTGAGGCAGGGAGAAAAAAAAAAAAGAAAGCCACCTGAAGAGAAATGTTTATTGAGAATCCAATAGGTGAGGACAGCATTTAAAGCTTTTTAAAATGAAATTTAAAACCAGGGAACTAGAGGCATGTTCCCCACACAAAAAATATGAAAGGAAAATGATTCTTGTCTTCCTCCTCCTTCTCCTTCTCTTCCTTGGTCGCTGCTATCGCTTTCTTTTACTAGAATGAGTTAGTTGTTTCATAAACGCAACCTAAAAATAAGAAATCGTATTGTGTATGAGTGAGAGCAAGATTAGCTACATAATCAATATAAACAATATTTCCAACTGTATGCAATTTCCTTGGGAACAACCCCAAGTTACCGGGATGCAATTTCAATTGCTTTGATAAATGTGGTTTGCCTTTATCCATAAAATGTTAAGCTGATCAACTGCTGAGCTGTTGCTTCGAGTCCAAAGCAGTGGAGTTATTAACTTTTGCTGCAAATATGAAGGTAAGACTACCTTAGAGATATGGGTGTATGTGTGTGTGTGTGTGTGTGCTGGTGCATGTATAGGCATACACACATACGCACGCATATAAAACAAAAGTTTATGCACTTACTTTAAATAATGTTTATGGACATTTTTAGGGCAGGCAGGTAAATAGCTACACATCGGTGCCCATGTTTGTCAATATCTTTTAAATATCCATTCATGGAACGCTCGGTGATGAAGGACAGAAAGAGCCGCTCTTTGGGTCTGATGTATCTGCAGGCATCAGGGAATGTTCCCCTCAGTACGGTGCCCTCGTATCGAGGGAAGGCATTCCAAGATGTCATAAATAAATAAATAACATTTGCCGTTGTTTATAAATCAATTAATTTGTAAGTTGAAAGGTCATGCAAAATATTTAGAGCTTTCCGAGGCAGCTCTCAAGCTGCAGCACGGCGGCCCAGCAGCAGCTGTCACGATTGTGCTCCTCTCGGTGCTCAGCTGCGCGTCGCTGGGTATTTTCTGCCGGGAACGGGTGACCGCTTGATTAGCCGCTACTGGGTTTTGTTCAACGGAGAGCTCTGCATGGTTGCATTTTAACACCTTCTCCACTAAGCAGGAGGCCAGCACAGGGTGCTAAATTCCTGTCTGTGGCTGTCTGTGAAATAAATCTGTGTGTTGTGCCGTTCCAAGCTGTCAGCAGTGGTTCGCCCTGATGGGCCCCTGAAAGGAGTTTCCTTTCGGTCTGTGGAGCAGTGAGCAGCCACTAGGGAGCTGTCTTTAGCTCAGATTTCAGAGTTAGCTCATTAGACCAATAACAGCAGACACTCTCTTAAACATATTCACAAAGTTATATTATGAGAAGGGGGAAAAAATGCCATGGCCAGACAACGCTACTATTGGGTTTCCCCTTCCCTTTTGTACCAGCCCAGATAGGAGACAGGAGGACTCCATGACCTCAGGCTCCTTTTCTTTCTGTTCCTCCCGCCTTTCCGTTCTGATGTGTGGCCTATCTCCGTGACAAGTTTATTTATAAAAGCAAAGTTTCTTCCCTTCCTGGGTAGGCAGTATCTCTCATCCATTTTCTCCATTCCTTCTTAATAGGAGTTCGAGCCAATGGTATCTGAAGTGGAGGGCGTCCAGTGAAATGATTATTCCATGTCCTGGCTTCTCTCCTTGTTCTTTAAATGCATGTTTTTCCTCTTGGCTTAGGATGTCAGCAGTCTCTTCAGATATTTATGTGAGATTCATGAAATGAAGCCAATCACTGAATTTCTAACTGGGGTGTTTCCCTGCAAAACAGTTTTGTCTTCTACCCTCTATTTAACTTGTTCAGCTCTTCTACTTTAAACATTCCGGAATTTCTCTGCCCAGCTGTTATTGGCATGCGATCACTATAATGTAGTAGATACCACACAGATGCCGTTTGCCAAGAATCTCGGATACTTTTAATTTGCGGGCAGTATTTCTTAGAAAATCATAGCTGGAAGAAGCAAAATAGAGTCACTACCCAAGTTGCCCATGTTTTGCAGTGTTTGCTTTTCAGTAAAGGCTATCTACCTTTTCCATAATTATTCAAAATAATTTTAAAAATCAAATTCTTTTTGGCTGATGAATAGTCAGCACATGCTTGCTTTCTTATTCTTGCAGTTATTTGTCATTATGATGTGTGATCTGATTTGTGTCTGGTAATGCTAGTTTTACGGTTACGCATAGATCTGCCTTAAGAATTCCCTGGTGCTCACTTGGATAGAACATGCTGAATATGTTTATACTTGGCTTTAGCACAAAGGTGATTCTCTTCTTTCTGGGAAAAAAAAAGGAAAACTCAGGCAAAGTATGTTCAGCCATTGTGAAGTAATTCAAGGAAAAGGAAAGAAAGAGCAAAATAACTCTTTTCCTCTTTTATGACGAACTCAAACACCCACTCCATGGTGGTTTTTTTTTTTTTTTTTTTTTTTTTTTTTGCTTTTACTCATGGATAACTTAAAAATGGCTCAACTTGAAATTTTCCATGTGTCCACGAAAGCTCCTGGGACTTCTGAGGATATGTAGGCAGGAAACACTTCAGAATATATAAGCAATCAAAATTTTGTTTTCAGTTTATGAGCATGCTGTATAAAACATCACAAACTTTTTGGCTTAACAACTTTTCCTACAATTTTACACACACATAGCATGTGTTGTTTTTATTTCTGCTTTATTTTTGTTTTTTTTTTGAGAGGTTGATAAACAGGGGTAAGAGTAGTTGGGTTATTCTAGGCATGGACAGTTAACTATGTATTTCTATGCAGAGTAACTTTTTTCCTCCTTTCTGTTTAGTTTCTAAGGAAACAAAGGCCTGGAATATAAAAAGCAAGCATGATAAAACACTGCTAATTTAATATGGGCAGTTAAATTTCAGGCAAAAGGAACAAATCAAATGGGAAGCCTTAATTCTCCTAACTGCACTTAGCACTTTGCAATAGAGAATTTTTCCCTATTAATTACAGTGATCTCAGTGAGTACTTTGTTGGTTAATGTAGTAGGTTGATGGGCTCAATACCTGTCTTGGAGTCCTTGGGTTCCAACACTGTGTGTCTCTGTGGTACCACCAGGCTGACTTTTTGCTCTTAAACAGTCACTTAAACATTTATTTAATGGGCGCGGAACATGACCTTACCAGGTTCTTGCCAGCTGAGGCTTCTCATGGTGATCAAGGCAGGATGTGTTTTGCAGTATTGTTGGTCAAATGCAGAATAGAACAAATGTGAAGGGAACTGCAGGAAAAGAAGGAGAAAATATGGGAATGCAGACATAATGCATATTATGATTTTTCCATAGACTTCTTAAAGACTTGCCTTGTACTTACAGCCGAGGAGAGGTTGTGTGCTGTAAATACTGCTTGGGAAAAATAGACCCATACCCGTGTATCACTGAAGTCCATCTTGTATGCAATTGGTGAAAACTAATATTGACCTGGAAGATCTCCCAGGCCCTGCCGGTCATGATGATTGCATTGGAATTGGGGACAGAGTCTCCCAAGTGGATTCAAATATTAGCCTCTGTGAACAGCCCAAATGTAGGACATTTAAAACTATTTCACTTGGAAACTATGCAGTGATGTCTTCTTTTTTTCCGGGAAAAATGCTGAGATAAAATTATTATTTTTTTTTAGGGAAACCTGCTGTACTTTTCAAGTTATATTAGGCTAGTTTATATCTGTAATTGCTTTCTCTGTAGTGTGTGTGTGTGTATGTGTGTGCGCACACATGTGCAAAAGGTGCAAGTGTATGGGAAAGCAATGGTTCTTTAGGGGTCAAAATCTGTGTCTGATCCGGGAATCCAGGGTGATCGCAATATTGCAGCCTGGCTCCCGCTCTGTGGTTTGAAGGCTTCTTGTGAGCCTAGGAGCTTCATGCAGGGGTAATGAGTGTTATTGTCTTTTAGACTTCTCCATATTCTCAGTGAAACCCTTCCCCAGCAGCCTTGACTTGTGCTTTTGTTTTCTAAATGAGACTGTTTTAGTTTCCATCCATTTCTTTAGCTGTTTGTTTGTTTTACAAATGGACCGTGGATTAGATGATTTAAAAAAAAAAAAAAACTCAAATGAAATAGAGGAGAACAAGCAGTAAATGACAGTATTGGCAGGAAAACATGATGAAGCAAATTGCATCTCTAGTTTCCCAATGGGACCCGATACCAAAGTGATTCACGTTTCGTGAATGAAGAATGTCAGAGGCCACAGGGGGTGTTCAGGGGCTCCCTCAAGGCTGTGGAGTGAGTCAGTGCCCAAGGCAGGACACAGCCTGGCGTCCTGTCCACTCACCAAGGGGCCAGGCTCTCTCTCTGTTAATCCAATAATTTAAAACATCAGGGATGGAAATGATCAGATCGCAGAAGAAAACTTCACTGAAGCAACGTGGATCCAAAGAGCCAGGAGAAACAACAGTTCTCTTTAGGTCACACTTCATCTCTCAGTGAGAATATTTCTTAAGGATTGTGTGTATTACCTCCATCAATTTATTTGCTTCTGTGGCTGTCTAGAAGGGCCTGCTCCTTCAGTAACCGAACAACTTATTTATCCCTTCTGTTGAGGTAGACTATGCTGTCATCTGACAAAAAGGTGAAAATGTAAATATGGCCAGAGGAGTGTTTTTGGTAGTAGCTATATCAGATTAATGACCAAAAAAGTATGAACCAAGTGGGTCCTGCTGTGTTCAGATTACTCAGTCCCACGACCTTTAAAGGGAAAAGAAATTATTGTGGTTCTGAAGATTCACAACACAGAAGTTAAAATCCTATTTCCAGTCTCTTAGAAAGGAGGGATGGGGACTTGGCAGTGTGCCTTGTCTCACTGTAGCCAGCATCAGCCTACTAGTGGGCTTCTGATTTTTGCTTTGAAAAAATCCCTGCTGGGCACTGGCAAGCAGACAGTGTCATGGAAATGTAACTAACTGAACAACGTAGTTTTCTCATCAGGAAGACTATAGAAGGTTGTTTATTTAAATATAGACTCATAAGGAATAATGCAACAGAAAATTGCAACCCTACATCCATGAAGATGTTCATTCCATTGCTTATTATCTAGAATAGCAAAGACCTGAGCAACCTAACTGCTTCATAAGAGAAGAATGACTAAGCAAATGATGGCACAGAGATTTGATGCACTATTTTACAGAGTCATTGAAAAGAATTATAGAGGCTGTCTAGCAATGTGGAAAAATAAATGTTTGGTGAAAAACTAGAACACATGTTGATCTCTATTGTAGATACGACTCTGTGCAATGTGCCTACATACGTGCCTGCAGGAAGCAAAGAAAATCAGAGTCAATGGTGAGGGTGGTTTGATGATGGCCCTGGATCTGTTTGCTACTTTCTGTTTTTATTTTCTATCCCTAATGTAATTATAAGCAATGTTTCAAAGAAAGATCACGTGGATCAGCTTTTTGAAGACCTGCCTTACAGTATGTTTTAACTTTTTATTCCCATTCTGCATTTGTCTCTGTCCAAGGATGTTTGGCTCCTTGTGAAAATGAATGTTTGTTCTGCAGAAAGGGCATTTTTTTCTTGTGTTGGGGAGGGAGCAGAGTGCCAATGGAGACATGCTACATGGATGCTTCAAAGCATGAGTCTTTCTTTCTATCATTTAAATTTTTTTTTTTTTCTTTGAGACTCTGTCTTGCTCTGTTGCCCACGCTGGAGTGCAGTGGTTCAATCTTGGCTCACTGCAGCCCCCCAACTCCCAGGCTCAAGTGATCCTCCTACCTCAGCTTCCCATACAGCTGGGACTGCATGAACACACCACCATGCCCAGCTTATTTTTAACATTTTGTAGAGATGGAGTCTCACTGTGTTGCCCAGGCTGGTCTTGAACTGCAGGGCTCAAGTGAGCCTCCTGCCTTAGCTCCCAAAATGCTGGAATTACAGATGTGAGTCAAGGCCCCCCACCTGTGGACATCAAGATAGAAAATATCTCTCTCTCTCTCTCTCTCTCTCTCTATATATATATATATATATGATATCTATGAGATATATATGGTATATATGAGATATATATGATATATATCACATATAGCTATATCCTGGATATAGATGTAGATATAGATATATCCCAGCTCTTCTTTAATATCTAAGTAACTTCTTAGCAGTGTTCCATAGGTTTTCCCATAACTGGTAGGAAGCACAATAGACAAGAGAAAATCTTGTACTTTAATTTGATTTTTTTGCCATTGAACTTGTGTTTCTGGGCAAGTGGTTCTTCCTTTTGTGCCTCAATGATCCTCTTTCTATTTTTTGTCTACCTCAAAGGAAGACTAGCCACCATGGGACTGTTGTATATGGATCCCATTGTTCTAGATAAATGAAATTAAAGATAATTCTGTTGTATTCTTTAGGAATAGACTCTATTTTATGGAATGAGGTGGGGCTCAGTTTGAGCTATGGCACCCATCTGTCAGCCCTGGTTACGAAGTTACCATTTGGAAGTTGAAGGGTTTAGGTGCCTTTTAGGGGACTGTTTTAAATGATGTGATTTTTTTAAATGATGTGATTAATTTTGATCATGGAATTGATTTTATAGACAGCAGTATAAAAGGGACCACTTTGATTTTAGCCTTTTTTTTTGTATTTTTAATAGAGACGGGGTTTTACCATATTGGCCAGGCTGGTCTTGAACTCCTGACCTCATGTAATCCACCTGCCTTGGCCTCCCAAAATGTTGGAATTATAGGCATGAACTGCTGCGCCAGACTTATTTTAGCCCTATCTTAATAGTCAAAATAAATTATACTTTGAGTACAATTTGGAAGTTGGGCATCAATGTAAACCATGATACATTGTACTCTCCTCATCTTTCTTGCAAAAATTTTACCAAATGTAGCCAGTTTAGAGACAGATCATTCACTGGGCTTGAAATTATGGTACAAGAAAGGCCATTGTTTAAAAGATTTATAATATTGGAACCAATGGTAACAAAGTCCACATATAGATTTATTTTGAGTAGTTTTAATCCTTTTTTTTTTTTTCATGTCAGTCTTGTCCTAAGGTCTTTGAACACGGAGAACATATAAATTCAATAATCAAACGACACCTAGAAGTTAAAGTCCTCCACAGAATGGAAGTAAAATGCCTCTCCTAATGAGACAGAAAACAAAGATGAGAGAGTTTCAGAGACAAAGAGCTTTGCTACAAACTACCCCTGGTCCCCCAGGAGCCCAAACTCTTGCTGGCAGGAAAGAGCACTTTGGTTAATCCCTAATTGTCCTCCTGGTGCTTTGCCAGAGAGGTGATTTTTCAGGAGAAGGCTGTAACGGTTCAGTGCAGAGAATGTATGAATTTGGTGGGGTGGGTCGGGTCAGTAATGATTGCCCTCTGGGTTCTCAGCAGTCCTGGCCATTGCCTCTTCCCCGTGGAGGAATGATGGCCCAATGTTCTAAGCATAGTGACCTCACAGCTCCTCAGTCAGTTTTCCTGAACACCTTCCAGGTGGAGATCGCCTCTTAGGGCATCAGATTTCAACCTGAGCTTGCCTCAGGCCAGCGAGAGGAGCCCCCCGACCCCACCAGTGCTCCCATAGGAACCACAGTGCAAGCTCCATTCTCCTGAAGCTGGATCTGATTCCAGAAGTTCCAGTGCAGGAGACTACTTACCTGCTGCCTTACCCACATAAAAGTCATTGTAAACAACTTTCATCTCCTTCTTTTGGGGAGAGGGTTGGGAGTAACAAGAAAAGTTGAAGCTGTAAGAAACATTTTGAAAACTCTTGCTCACAGAAAATAATCTAGTAGCAGTGATGGAACACGGATGGGGAAGAAGCAGCAGCTCTCGGGGCATTCAGCTCCTTTCTAAAAGGGCCTAGAAGTTTTGGCCACTTTTTTTGCAAGTTTTCCCGGAGGCCCAGGGCCCAATACATACTTAGGTATCCATGGAACCCTCCCAGTCTGATGTTACCCAAAGCTCCCAGAGACTCCCAGAGTGGAAGCGGAGGAGCAACTCTGGATTGCCTCTCGGAGGACAAGTGACCCATTCTGCTTTCCACGTGACCAGTCAGGAACTTCCTGTGTTCCTTGGGATCCTTGTCTGCAAAATGAGGCTGAGGACAGGGATGAGACCTTCCCCAGATGAAAGCTGTCTGGGAGCTGTCCAGGCCACGTGCCTGCCTGCCTGCCTATCCCGTTGGCTTCAAGATCAAATCTGCAACCACAAGCAGCCACATTCAGACTTTAGAAGAGGCTCCACACCCAGGGGGAGAGACGCAGCCGGGAAGAATCGGGCCATTACTACCCTCATTATTTATTTCTCACCCAGCACTCCAAAGCCTGCAAGGAAAAGAAGGCTAATTCCCTCCGCATTTCCATCCTGCAATATTTACTCCAAGCCTGAGCCTCTGCCTGTTAATGTTCTCTCTGAGGAACTCTACTTGCTTTGAGGGAAGGGCCGTAGGGAAATAGAACACAAAGGGAAAAGGAGGCAGAGAAGTGCTCAGCCCCGGGCCCTCGGCGAAGAATTGGCGCTGTCATAATTTACACACCTTGTCTAATGCACAGCACATGTCTGGGCTACAAAAGGCGTTGGGTAGGCTCGGCGCTGGCTGCCTCGCAGTGAGCCTGCTGGGAATGTGTCAGCAATACTCTTAACGATGACAAAGTAGTTCATCAATATTTTTTTCCCTTACACCCTTATCTAAGAATGGAGCAACAAAATAAAATTCGTCTCCCATCCAGCCCTCCCCTCTGCGTGGTCCTACCCATCCCTCACCCCACCAGCAGATTTCATGTTGCCTTAGGCAACATGGCCACAAGCTCAGTCCCAGAAGTGGGATCCTGGCCCTGGGCTGGCACCTTTGATTCCACTTTCAGGCAAGCAAGGGGCCTGGGATCCTCATGTTCCTTTGCCTGAACTCTCTGTTCCCTTTGTCTGTGCTAAAGTCAGGTGGTACTGAGGCCTTTCTGGCTATTGTGCCTCAGAAAAGGAAGCTCTCTTAGTTTTCATCACAATCCTAGTGAGTTTAGTGCATTTCAGTTCATTTTTATGTGTCATCCCCATTTTGGGGTTCCTATGTGAGCAGGATTGTTAGGATCCAGAGGCTGTGTGGGAGTGGGCATGGGGGAGGAAACTTAGGTAGAGCAGTTCTTTTTAAAAATGCAGGACTGGGTGTGGTGGCTCACACTTGTAATCCTAGCACTTTGGGAGGCCGAGGTGGGCAGATCACTTGAGGTCAGGAGTTCCAGACCAGCCTGGCCAACATGGTGAAACCCCGTCTCTACTAAAAATACAAAAATTAGCTGGGCATGATGGCATGTCCCTGTAATCCCAGATACTCGGGAGGCTGAGGCAGGGGAATTGCTTGAACCTGGAGGTGGAGGTTGCAGTGAGCCAAGATCACACCACTGCACTCCAGCCTGCGGGACAAGAGCAGAACTCCATCTCAAAAAAAAAAAAAAAACCCAAATAAACTTATTTTCCTTTATATGTATGCCATGTTTAATGGAGAGATTATTTAGGATTATAGATATTGTAAAAGAAAAGAAAGCACATCTGCTAAGACTAACTGAATAATATTTGGCAAATATGTAGATATCTGTTCAGCTAGATATTGATAGATGTCTTCATAGATGTCCTCCTAGTATCCATTTTGTTAAATCTCTTTCCATCAACCTCTTTTTCTTCCTCTGTCTCATCCTTCCTTCTCCTTCACCTCTCAACTTTTTTCAAAGGTAGGAGCTCGTCTTATAAGACACAGACTCTATGTCCCTTCCCTTCCCATTCCAGTGCTGGATGAATGTCTTGGCAGGATGATGCCCTTTGAGGGCCCAGTGAGCTGTTGCCAAGCACAGTGCCTGGCACTTAGCATGCACTTCGTGCTCATTGGGTTACATTTTAGCACATCTTTTTAGGTACCCCAAAGGCCATAAGATTGCTTCCCATGCTAGGAGTCATTTGCTAAAGACTGCATTATATCTCAAGCTTTTGTTAACAGTTATGGCCCCTTGTTGAGGTAGGTTTGATTTTTGCGCCATCCTCTACTTTCTAATTTCAATTCCTTGCTCGCTTCCTGCAGTATGACCATTGGTAGTCTATCCATAATACAAGGATTTTCCTTTATTTATTGGGTGAGCTCCTCGGCTGGCATTTTTACGGTTATGTTGTGCCTGTTGATTGTTGTTGGCTAAAGAACAAACGCCTGGCTAATGTCCACAGGGAAGAACAATTTGCAAATTTGTTTTATCCTTTTGTTGATATTTCAGTTCCAAAGGCTCAAGGTTAGTTTGCTTAACTAATGCATTATCCCTTGATCCCAGGTGTTTCCATATGACAGTGTTGTCTAGGCGTGGCTCCCTCGTGTGACATTCAGGACTTGCGAGGATGCACACATCCTTATGAAATACTAACAATTCCATTTCTTAGGGGTTACAGAACCAAGATATAGCCAGCTGATTAAAGCAACAAATGAATAGTGAGTTTATTTATGTGTCTACAGGGGCTAGTTACTGAATTTGTCTTATTTTTCTCATACAATATGGCCTCAGTACTGGTGATCATGGCTGTCGCTGGTGGTTTCTGGGCTGTAAGTGCAGAGACAACAGGGACCATGTCTTCTCCATCTTCCCCAAGACTCACCACTGGAGCCAAAATATGTTTGAGCTTCATAAAGGCCACTTAGTGATATTGATGATGATGGTGCAGCTAGCATTTGCATTGCTTTGTAATTGAGCAAGCCAAACTGTGGTGCCCAGTAACAAATATACACATCACTCCGTATCTCCCCTTGACAACATAAAGCCAAACAGAAGGGTGGGCCTCTCCCAATTCCCCTGTGTGAGGAGGATTTGAGAGTAAGGACTCAAATGCCAGATTCTCATTTGACTGTAACTTAGGAAGTTCTAGGACTCCAGAAATATCCTGGGACAATAAAATTGTGATTTCTACAATTTTCATGGCCCACTGTTAGGAGTTTCTAGCTGCTCAGGAGTTTTCTGCCAGGGTAGTCGGGTCCCTTGTTTTTGAGTTGCTGGTGCTACTGCCTTGAGTTCTGAGGTCCCGTGGACTGTGGCAAGATCCATTTCAGAGACTTTTGATGTCTTGGTCCAAGTGGAGAAGGGTTTTGAGCCACACAGCTGGTACTAGAGAAATTTAGTGGGAGGTGAGCAGCAAAGAAAACGATGAGGAAATAGAGGACTGCTGAAACGTGATGGTAGAAAAACTAAACAGAGAAGAGCTGAGTGGACAGACCGAACACGATGATAGAAAGAGAGAATGGAGGGCAGGAGCTTTCACAGGAGAGGGTGTGTGTGAATATGGCGGAAGGTTTGGGAAGATGGGAGGCAAAGACAAAAAAAAAAAAAAAAAAAAAATACCCAAAAGACAAGATCCAGAGTAAAAATGTGAAAGAAAGCAGAAGACATGTAGGGAAATAGGGAAATGCAGGAGGAAATTAAAAACCCAGATGTAGAGAGACCAAGACTGCAGAGGGAAGAAAAGAATAGTAATGGAAAATGAGTACAGGAAAAAAAAATTGCAAGTTCTCTTTGAGGGAGGTAAATAGGGCATTCGTCAGATGAGAGTTTTCATGAGACATGCTGCATTAACAAATGACTCCAGAAAGAGAGGGCTGGAAAATTCAAATACATCTTTATCTGATGAGTTTTAAAAAATAATATTTATTTATATTTTCATTGGCCCCCAAATCCACAGAATGCGAACCAAATCACCATGAATGTGTGTCTTGAGGAGAATAAAATAGACAAAAATGACGGTGGCAATAGATTGTTTTCCATTTTCCATTTCAGAGACAATTTAATAACAATTTGGCTCTGATGGTTTTATTTATTTTGCTTTCTCTTCTCAAGGGCCTATTGGGTACATGTCTGTTTTTCTCTAAGCTTGTTTATAACTAAGAGGGAACCTAATCTTTCACTTCAGTAACATCAACCTAATTTTCTCTAGGATCCTGAGTTTCTCTCTTTCTTCTCCAGCCCTTCTACAAGAAATTGGCCACATGTCAATCTTTTCCTTTTCTTGAAAAGTTTTTTCTTTCCCTACTAGTTACTCAGTGGTGCTGGCAAGTGGGACCCAGTATTTGTTTATTCAAAGAGAGACGGTGGTGACGAGTGTATTTCCTGTATTGTGAAATCTGAACTCATCTGTGCTCTTGTAACAAGATATCAATCTTTTGTGTAATGCCAGGTAGTGTGCTTAATTGCCCTCTTGTAATGTGTTATCCCTGAGATGATAATTTGAGTTATTTCTTTGTTAACCTTTACACAGCCAATAACAAATTAAACATCATTATCTGAGTTTAAAATAGGCTGTAAATCTCTAAGCCCTGGTAATACTCAGACACTTACAACCAGGGAGTCATAAAATGACATTAAATGACACTCTGAAACACAACCCAGAAAGTACTACAAATAAATGGGAAGAAAGTAGAACGTCACCACCAGAGTTTACATGGAAGGATCCATCTGAATCACCATGTGGAGATAATTCAAATGACAGCAGTTTCACCCTAACAAAACCGCCCAAAATGCACTTTCTTCATCTTTCTTCCTACGGCTGGTGTCCCTTTCAGAGTTGGACATTCCTTCTTCTTCTATGGCTTGAAATAGCACGAGAAAGATTGAGTTTGCTTCTCCTGTGCCATCAGTTTCTGTCTTCTCCTGACACTGATATCCTTGTCTGTTTCCTTCACACCTATTGCTTGAACCACCCATCTGGTCACTTCTCTTGTTTTCCCTCCCCCTGCCTGACATTGTAAGTCATCTCTCCTTCAAAACACTGTGAGCTTGCGAGTAGAATTATGTCTTGCTCTTGTTTTGTAGAGTAAGTGTGCCACGACCCAGGGATGGTGATAGCAGCTAGGAGGGATGGGGAAGAAGGTCTAAGAAGGCCTAAAAACACAATTTCATTAATGTTATTCACATCTTCTCCAACTTTATTTTTTAGTCTATTTTGTTTGCCAAAGAGCAAGAGGGATAAAAGTCTCTAGTTATAATTATTTTTCTGCCAACTTATCCTTGGAATTCTATGTATTTTGATGTATATTTTTTATTTATGATTACTGTGTATTATTATCAATGTTAGCTCTTACTATTATAAAATGAGCATTTTTACCCAGTTTCATGCAGAGGAAACTGCTATTTGAACCAACATTGCTGTTCTTTTTCTCAGATTTGTTTGAAAACTGGTTCTATGGGATTGCAGCATAGTCTAACTGAGCCTTGCATATCCACTAATGGCCAGAGAGAGAAACTGCCTTCTCAAGATAGCATTGAAACTATAGTTAATGGTAGAACAGGTCTAGAACTCTAGCTTCCAGTCCCCAATTTGAATGTTCTTTCTGTTATACTCCATGTCAGATGGAGATGGTTAGAATGGGTCTGTTTGATTATTTTTTTTTTTATTTTTATTTTTTTTTTGAGACAGGATCTGGCTCTGTTGCCCAGAGCCAGAGTGCAGTGGTACAATATTGGCTCACTGCAGTCTCAACCACCTGGGCTCAAGTGATCCTCCCACCTCAGCCTCCTGAGTATTTGGGACTACAGGTGCACACCATCATGCTTGGTTAATTTTTGTATTTTTTTATAGAGATGGGGTCTCGCTGTGTTGCCCAGCCTTGTCTCAAATTCTTGAGTTCAAACCATCTGCCCTGCCTTAGCCTTTCAAAGTGCTAGGATTACAAGCGTGAGCCACAGTGCCTGGCCTCATTTTTTTTCTTAAATATTGCATGAACAACGGTGATAATCTGAGAGAATGTGTCTTTGGGACTTACCAATCTCAGTGGAATGAAACCATAGCATGAAATAGAGTGGATTTTAGCACAGAGCGGGTGGGAGGGAGTGGGTCGCACCATACCATACCACCTGTAAGTTCTGCTCCAGCTGTGCGGTCTCCAGGATTTCATGGTGACTCATCTCCATGACCTCCTATGCTTTTTGGTTTTTTCTGTTTGCTTGCAACACAAAATCTTTGCTCAAAGACTGCCTAATAAAACTTGCAGTTTTATGAAAATCATTGCAACATCTTGAAAGTTTTATTCTGAAATTCAGTATTTTCCTAAAAATAATGGATTTAGTCAACATTTTTATACTTATTAGCACATGATTATATGTAGCATTCTTCACAATTTAAAAACATCTCCCCTTTAACTATAAATTCTGAATGTTTTTCATTCCTAATGAGGTACTTGCCTTTGTGTTCTCTTTTTCTCTCACTCTCTTACCCTCCTTCCTCTTATCCTTGGCAGAAGTTTTTCTAGTTTATATTTAAATTATTTAATTTTATTGTCAATTCTGCTTAATTATGGTCTACTTTCATCTTTGTTAATTTCATTATTCTGCTTTCTGTGAGTTTCATTTTTAAGTTTCTTTGATTGAATTCTTAGTTTATTTTTTAGATTTTCTTTTTTTTTTTTTTTTTAAAACAAAATACTTTGGGCTATACATTTTCCTCTGTATGCAGTTTTGGCCATGATTTTTCATGAGTTTCAGTAATTATTTTTCTGGTTGTCATTTTTTTGTAAGTACTCAATTTGCAGTTCTGATTTTTAAGTGATTGATTTGTTAAGTTGTTAAAAGTTAAGAGATTACCTTAAATTATTCAGTTTGGTTAGAAAAAGTGATTTGAACAATTTTTGCCTTTTGGGATGCTGGAAAAAAATTTCATTAATGTTTTTCACATCTTCAAACTTTCTCAATTTTTTTTGTTTTTTTTGAGACAGGGTCTCACTCTGTTGCCCAGGCTTAGAGTGCAGTGGCATGATCTTGGCACACTGCAACCTTTACCTCCTGGGCTCAAGCCATCCTCCCAGTGCAGCCTTCCCAGTAGCTGGGATGACAGGTGTGGCACCATGCCAGACCAATTTTTTTACTTTTTTGTAGAGATGGTGTTTTGCCATGTTGCCCAGGCTGGTCTCAAACTCCTCAGCTCAAATGATCTGCCAGCCTCAGGCTTTGGCTTCCCGAAGTATTGGAATCACAGGCATGATCCATTGTACCTGGCCCTACCTTGTTTATTTTTTAGTCTATTTCATTTGCCAAAGAGCAAGAAGGATACGTTAAAATCTCTAGCTATAATTATTTTTCTGCCAATTTTTCTTTGAAATTCTAATACTTTAAAATTTATATTTTGATGTATTTATATTTATGATTACTATGTATTATTAATATAAATGTTTATATTATTATAAAATTAGCTTTTTTACCCAGTTCATGCATTTTTTTACTTTTTACTTTACTTTGCCTACTATTAGTTTTGTGACTTCTGCTTAATTTTGGTTTATGTTTTTCTCATAATCCCTTATACATCTTTTTACTTCTAATTTTTTATTTGGGTGTTTTTTAAAAACTGTTTATTGAGGTATAGTTTATATACCATAAAATTCATCCATTTTCGGTGTGCACTTCAGTGGTTTTTCATAAATTCATGGAGTTATGGAACATCTGAGTGTTCTTTTAAATAGCATACATATTTTCAATCTAACATGAATATTTTATTCAATTCCCTTTTAATGGGAGAGCTTAACTTATTTACGTTTGTTGTTATAGCAGATATTTTTGGTCATGGATCTGTCATCTTGTTCCATTTTTTTATTGTTTTTAATTTCTTTTATCTGTTGTAATTTTGTATAGAGGTGTTTGCTTTAAATCTTTCAAAATATGTTGGAATGTATATATCTTCTTTTTTTTGTTTTTGAGGCAGAGTTTCGCTCTTGTTGCCCAGGCTCCAGTGCAGTGGCAAGATCTCAGCTCACTGCAATCTCCGCCTCCCAGATTCAAGTGATTCTCCTGGCTCAGCCTCCCGAGTAGCTGGGATTACAGGCATGCACCACCATGCCCGGCTGATTTTTGTATTTTTAGTAGAGATGGGGTTTCTCCATGTTGGTCAGGCTGGTCTCAAACTCCTGACCTCAGCTGATCCGCCCACCTCAGCCTCCCAAAGTGCTGGGATTACAGGCGTGAGCCACCACGCCTGGTGTATATATCTTCCTTAAAAAAAAATTTTTTTTTCATTACAAGGAATTGAAATTTTATTCCAGGTATTTATTTATTTGATTTTTTTTCCTTCTAACTTTTATTTTAAGTTCAGAGGGTACATGTGCACATTCATTAGATGGGTAAATTGCATATTCCTGGGGTTTGGTGTATAAATTATTCTGTCATCTAGGTAGTGAACATAGTATGCATAGGTAGTTTTTTTTCCCTACCCTCCACCCTCAAGTAGTCCCAGTGTCTGTTGTTCCCTTCTTTGTGTACATGTGTCCTCAATGTTTAGCTCCTACTTATAAGTGAGAACATGCAGTATTTGGTTTTCTGCTCCTGTGTTAATTCACTTAGAATAATGGCCTCCAGCTGTATCCACATTGTTGCAAAAGACATGATTTTGTTCTTTTTTCATGGCTGCATAGTATTCCATGGTGTGTAGGTACCACATTTTCCTTATCCAGTTCACCATTTTGGGGCATCTAAATAGTTGGTTTGATGTCTTTACTATTGTGAAGAGTGATGCAATGAACATACATGTCCATGTGTCTTTATGGTAGAATAGAATGTATATCTTCTTTAATATTATTATTACATTTTCTTCAAAAAGTTTTTTTAGCCTATATTTCTATTAGCGTCAGTCATAAGTGGAAGCCCTATTTCTGTTTGACACAATAGTTTTATAAAATTTTGCCTTACATCATTCCTTTTCTTTGTTCTGTTGCCATTTCTTGGTCTTTTTAAATAATAAATTTGGCTACTATATCCAGACTAATATAATTGTATCAGTTTTTCATATATCTTCCATTTTGATCATTATTTTTAATATTTAAGTTTTATAGTCATATTGATTATTAGGCTTACCTCTATTTTGATTGGTTTTAGTGTTCCTCACTAGTCCCCTTTATATTATATCTGCATTTTAAGTTTTAAATTTTGCTTTATTTTTCTGGTGTTGGATTGCATTTTTAATAATCTTGTCAATAAGGGTATATACGTCCTATGTTTTCTGACACTTTGAATACCTTAGAGTCTTTCTCTGAGGCCTTCCTTTACAAAATAGTGGCTATAAAACTCTTAGGCCATACCCTTTTCTAACTATTTAGACATTGCTCAGTATATTCTAGCATTTAATGTTGAGATAGGAAAGTTTGGGTACACCTATATTTTCATCGATTATTCCTGGAACAGTATAAGCTTCCCCCACCCCCCAAAAATACATAATGGACATATAAAATTTGCATACATTTCTTCAGCTTAGAAAAATATTCCTGTATTACATTTTTTAATGCTTCTTCTATTACATTCCTTTGTCTCTCACCTCTGTGTTCTAGGGAGCATCTCAAGTTTGCACTCCACACAGTGGTTGCAGTTTCCCCCTGGTTGCTGCGTGAAGAATGGACTGGAAAGTAGCTTGAGACAGAGTGTAGCAGAAATGCAACTGGGAGAACAGTTAAGGTGGCTCTCACACAGACATAAAAAGGAAATGAGCATGGCTCAGACCAGGAGGGTGGCAGTATAGATGGAAAGAAGTGAATGAAATTGAGATGCATTTTAGAAGTAATTTTCAGTGTTGCTATGAACATGTTTCCTTTATGTTGCCTCTCTAGGTCTTGTAATAAGAGGCAGGGGAGACTGCATAGGGGCTGTTAGCAGAAGGTCATTTTTAACTGAAAGTCTGCTAACAGATGTGACAAATTTATAGGGAAGAGGAATCCTAATAGCTGGGCATTTGCAAAGTGCTTAAAAATTTATACAGTGATGTCTCATTTGCACCTCTTATTCAAAGGTGGTTGACAGTGCAGACAGAGCTAAGAAAACTAAGGTTCTGGGCAGTTCATTGACTTGCTTGAGGCCACTAGTTAGTAGAAAAATAATGACCTCATCTTCTGTTCTTCAAGGGAGTGGATTTTCCACTTTCCCAGTGTATTGAGAGCCTTTGGTGTCCATAGGGACTTTGGAATTATTATGTCATTGAAGGAGGTGGAGGCAGAGAAAGGTGCTGGATCAACTCAGCACACAAAACTGGGCCCCTTTCCCCCACACATTTGACCAGCATAGCTCCACTTTTGCCTGTGATGTTTTTTAAATTTCCAAATATGATTTTTTTTTGAGACAAGGTCTCATTCTTGTCGCCTAGGCTGGAGTACAGTGGGGCAATAGCTCACTGCAACCTCTGCCCCATGGGCTCAAGCCATCCTCCCACCTCAGCCTCCTGAATAGCTGGGACCACAGGCATGTGCCACCAAGCCCTGCTAATTTTTGTATTTTTTTGTAGCGATGAGGTCTCACCATGTTGCCCAGGCTGGTCTTGAACTCCTGAACTCAAGCAATTTGCCTCCCTTGGCCTCCGAAAGTGCTAGGATTACAGGCATGAGCCACCATGTCTGGCCTTAAATATGAAATTTTTGATTTAAAGAAATTCTGTTGCCTTTTAGCACTTGAATCCTCTCCACTCTCTTAATCTAGATTCTGACCAAGCGCACCACCAAATGGAAGTGGCATGACAACCATGAGACGCGTTATGCAGTTCCTAGTTCAGCTCCACTGAGCTGGTGTTTGGAAAAGACTTTCTCCACTCCTGGCTTGCATCTGTCTTTGGCCTATACACTGCCTTTTGCTATTTTTTTTTTTTTTTTTTTT
>NW_012119598.1:1039875-1046557 GCF_000951035.1 Colobus angolensis palliatus
AATATGAGTTGTAGAAATGAATGCACATCTTAAGGCTATATCATATGTAATCATTAAGCTCATGAAACCTTCCCAACACCTCACGTACATTTTTTAGTCTTTTCTTTTTTTTTTTTTTTTTTTTTTGAGACAGAGTCTCGCTGTGTTGCCCAGGCTGGAGTGCAATGGCGTGATCTTGGCTCATTGTAACCTCTGCCTCCCGGATGCAAGCAATTCTCCTGCCTCAGTTTCAGCTGGGATTACAGGCACCAGCCACCATGCCCAGCTAATTTTCTGTATTTTTAGTAGAGACAGGGTTTCACCTGTCAGGTCGAGGTAGGAGAATCGCTTGAAATCAGAAGGTGGAGGTTGCAGTGAGCCTAAATTGCGCCATTGCACTCTAGCCTGAGTGACAGAGTAAGACTCTGTCAAAAAGAAAAAAAAAAACAACTCATCATCATATTGATACCTGCATCCACAGTTGTTCCTTTTTCATTGCCAAGTGGTGTTCTGTTGAATGACTCTGCCACAGTTTGCTTAGCTAGTCTATTGCTGCTCAGTGTCTGTCGTCATGAATTAAGTGGCTGTGAACTCTCCCTTTTGTTTTTGCTGTCCCTTATTTATTTTTTTTGAGACACAGTCTCACTCTGTCGCTCAGATTGGAGTGCAGTTGTGCGATCTCAGCTCACTGCAACCTCGGCCTCCTAGGTTCAAGCGATTCTCCTTCCTCAACCTCCCAAGTAGCTGAGATTACAGGTGCCCGCCAACCATGCATGGCTAATTTTTCTATTTTTAGTAGAGACAGGGTTTCACCATATTGCCAGGCTGGTCTGGAACTCCTGACCTCAAGTGATCCGCCCGCCTTAGCCTCCCGAAGTGCTGAGGTTACAGGCATGAGCCACTGCACCCGGCAGTCCTCTATTTTCTGCCCCTGTTTCCAGACCCCTCCCCTCTTTGTTTCCAGAACACCTTCAGAATGCACGAGTAAAATGGAGGTGATAATTTCCAACTCACAGGATTGCGGTGGGAAGAAAGTGAGACCATCTATAAAAGTCTTCCAGTTCAGTTCCTGGCACACAGTGGGCCTTCAATAGGTGGTGGTTCTGATTAGACAGAATAGACACAAAGGCTTCTCTCTGCGAGGCTTATTGTGATTGGATTTCTGCGATATATTCTTGCTCCCTGGCTTTTGCCAAGTGAACCCCCACTTATGTGCCTTCATTTATTCCCCTAAAATCTCACCCTTTCCTCATGAATTAAAAAAGGATAAAAATATAAACTTTCCCAGTATTATTGGAAGAGAATGCTGAGGAAAAATGATGGCAGAAGAGTTTGCAAAAGAAATAGCATCTCCTTTTTTTTTTTTTTTTCCACACTACTCGAGTTTTGCAAGAAATTGCTTCGAGATCCTTGGATGAGAAAACTGTATTCAAAAGCCAAGAGCTACAGTTTGAGGGATATCCTTTTCCCAGACCCATTAGCTGCCATTCAGCTAGGACTTAGCAGTTTCCACTGGAGCATAAAGAAGTTTATTTTACCATTTTAATTTGGTGCTGCTTTATTTACCCTGTTTGTGCTAACCCAAATTTGGCATCCACTCTGTACTCCAAGTGCTAATTTAAGTGACATATTTCCGTTCTGCCTGGGAAGAATACACAGAAGAGCTGAAAGACGTGTGTTTATAATTATAAGGTACCGTGTTGGCTCAAACAACATCGCATAGCATATGGGAACTATGTGGGCTAGTTAGCAAAAGTTTATGCTGAAGCCTGATGCTGTTTGGCTGAGTTTTGTAAACTCAGAGTTGTTAAGTTGTATCTAAGAAGACATGGGCTGAGTCAATTTAATATTTCCAGGCTGGTCCGTTGTGGTGGTAAGGACGGCCCCTTTTCTTGGCTTGAAAGCACAGAGGACTTGGATTCTGTGCTGTAGCTAGTAGATTTTGTTGGGATAAGAGAGGCAGGCTGTTTTCTTACAGCACAGTCTTAGAATCTGAACATGAGTGCTTGGCCCCAAGCTGGCTAAATCTGGCTTTTAATTTTTCTTCCCAGATTGACATTGAAGAGGGTTCTTGGATTATACTGAACATTGCTCACTTTAAGCTTTCTGTTTAAAACAACATTACATATGATCTTGTAAAGTTTTGACTTAACAGACTTTTCTTATTATTATGTAATGTAACAATCCACATATAAAAGGGTATTTTCAACTCAGAAGAAGGATGTGCTGGTATAGAAATGGGTCTATTGATTATGTGTGTGTGTGTGTGTATGTGTGTGTATAACCCATAGCTCTGTATTATATACATGCAGGTGTATAAGGACATTTATTTCTGTAACATGACTGGCTGTGTAAAACTGGAGTTTCAGTAAGATGTCATTGTACACCTACTGCGTGCAAGTAAATTAGATCTTGCTTCCTGATCTCAGGTTTCCTTTTCTACCACAACCTTCAAGGCTGGAAAGAGCAGATGACAGGAGAGAGCCACTAGGGACTGAATCCCCAAGCCAATCCTAATGCAGCTTTAGGCTCTAGAAGTTGACCCCTAGGCCAAGCGAACTGGTAGAGAGGAAAGCCATTAGCTCTCAGTGGAAGGCTTCCTGGTGAGGCTGCCTTGTTGCTGCTGTTGCTTCTGATGTTTACTCACTGGTGAGTTTAGGAGCGAGGCCACCCATGGCTCTCTTAGCCAGAAAGCCAAATCCACTTAGCTTATGGAACGGGAGCCTCGTGTGCCCATCTTCCCATTATTTACATGGAATACACAATGTCTTTCTATTGCAGGCATACTGGAAAGAGACAGGGTCAGAAATTTAAACTACTTGTAAATGTGGGAGAGTTGTCTGCAAGCCGTTTGCGTTGTCATGTATCTGAATCATGTTGATTCCCAAGTGCCTCTGGCATATGAGGCCAAATGGTAAAATGTCTATAGTCTCTGAAACCGCCTGTTAAGTGGATATTTATTTAAAGAATCAGAGCTTCCTATGCCAAATAACATGCTTTATAAATCATGTCTTTTTTCATCTTTAGAGTGGATTAGATGAGGTCTTGCCCTTTTACAAGTTTGCTACGACACAGATCTTTATAACCCAGATTTGAATGTATTGCAAGCCAAAACCTTGCCTTGATGTCACATGGGAGATGGTGAAAGCTGCTGTGATGTGGCATTGGCCCATCCTATGAGTTTGTTATCTGTCAACACCCAGCAGAGAAGGGCCTCTTCCTACTACTTCACCACCCATTCCTAATGAGTCACATTTAATTCATCCTTTTCTGTTTCTAAAGCATTCTCACATGCATTTATGCCTGTAATAACCTTCTAGGGAAGCTACCATTAGCCTTATTTTATGGAACACTGAGGCCCAAAGAGGCTAAGACATTTGTGCGAAGCCAAATATTTTGTCAGCAAGTGACAGAGCCTAGGTTCCCTGACTCTAAGTCCGATGTTTTTTCCTCTACACCACAACCATCCCTTGTATTTGGATATCATATAATTAATTTAATATAATAGGATGATACAATGTTGCTAGTTTCGTTTTCATGTATTAGTCTCGTTTTGCAGAACCAAGGTGGTTTTTTGGAAAGAGCTGTGGATTTGGAGTCTAAAGAACTGAGTAGGAGTTCTTGCTCTTCCACTATTTAATTATGCAACTTGGGGCAAATCAATTCTGAGCCTCGGTTTTCCTCATCTGCAAAATGGGCCTAGTAGCAAATGTCTTGTGAATGCTGGAGGATGGTATCTGATAAAGCATTTTGTAAAATAGAAAATATGCAAAATGTAAAATGTTGCTCTTATAATTCTCTCTCCAACTAGATTCTAGATTCCTGGCTGAATTAGATAACGCTGCTTTTCTATTTCTATACTTAGCATAATGGCAGCTACATGGAAGTTATTCAATAAATATGAGCAGATGATTTATTCATTGATTGAAGCTGAGATCATGCCTCCTAGTTGCCTTGTTTCTCATCCCCAGTGCATAACGTGGTAACATCCCAGAGATAAGTTTTGGCAGATTAAAATATGTTCCTTAATACATGTATCAACATTCATATTTGTGTACATGGACTTATAAAACTCATTTAAACATGTGCATGTGTGATCACCTAGAATATTTCTGCATGTTCATGGGGAATTCTCCATTAGTAGGGGCTCACTAATGGCTGGAGCATAGAGAATAATGGAGCCTTGGGAAGATCAAAGCTTGTCTGCTTGTCTCTGGTCATCGTGGCTCTGTGGGCAGCTCTTTGATGAGCCCAGTGCTCTCAGAACTGTGTTAAGAGCCCCAGGGTGGGAGTGTGTGCTCTCCCCTCTTTATTTCCCTTCTATCTACACTCCCCAACCTGCTATCCAGTGAGTGGCCAAATGGATCCATGGACAAGAAGTGCTAGGCTGGGAGGGACCAGCAATCCTGAGGGATTAGGTCTTTTGAAAAACCGCTGGACACCACTAAGCTGTCCTTGGAATGTACCTATGTTATGAAAAAATTCAGTGAATGATGAGAGTCTCTATAAAACACCTAGCAAATTGGTAGATCTCCTCAAGACATGACAATGAAGATGATTATGAGTTTTGTATATTACTGTAGTATATACCTGTGTGGTTGTGTGTCTGCGGACATACAGCTACTACCTGGATCCCACATGAATTCTTGAAGCCCCTGAGGGCAGGGGCTTCTAGGGAACACATTGAAAGCCTTTTGGAGGGCATTGGAATGGGGGTAGGTTCTTATGTAGTTTGTGTTAGAGCAGAGTAGCACGATACAGAAGCATTCAACCTGGAAGTTAGGAGACCTGGGTTCTGGTTTGATTGTATTATTCTTGTTAAAACTTAACCTTTGCGTGCTTCAGTTTCCTCAGCTGAAAAGCCAAGGCAGTAATCTTCACTCATGACTGTTGAAAGGCATGGATGTGATACCATTCATAGATGTGCTTAGAAATCTGTAAAGTGTTGAGCACATACAAGGTGATATGATGGTTGTGTTTTGAAGGCGTAAATGACTTGGAGAGCCAGCCGTAGAGTGAGGAAGAGAAGGACTCTTGAGACGGCTTGGGGTCATCTCCCATACTACTTACAACTGTGTGACCTTGAGCAAACTACTGGGCCTCTCTCTGTGCTTCAGTTTCCTCATCTGCAAAATGGGGGAAAATAATAGTACCAACCAGTGTTTGAGCACACAGTTAAGGTCTCAATATATAATATTTATATCAGATGATACACCAATAATAACCTAAAAAACCTGACTTTTATATAAAACATATTATAAATGTTATTATTGGTGTATCATATGATATAAAACAATATAAAATGTTTAATTTTATTTAATATAAAAACATTTCTATATCTGTGATGTTCATATATGTATCATATTATACATACCATATATAACTAAGATTATTATCCAATAAATATGACTCTTTGGTAAGTCAGATTCTAACATTGTTGCTTGCTCTCTCTGTCCTTACCCTCACCTCTGCTTCTTTAGCCTTATCTTCCTCTTCTACTTTTATGAGAAAGATGCAAATTATCATTTTTTTTTTTTTTTTTTAATTCCAGGGTAAAATCTAGACCAGTGGTTTTGGGATTGTGCTCAGCAGAGCCTCATGGGTTACAGAAAAGTGTCACAGAGCTGGTGGGGGTGGTGTGATGGCCAGGTAGAGGCCTGGGCTCCCCATTTTGCCTTTGGCAGAGCCTTTGTCCACATTGGGCTTCTTTACGTGCTTTTATTTAACAAGAGAGTTCAGTTGCTTAAAAAACTTGGAAACTGCTGGCTTACAATCAACTCTATTCTTATCAATTCAGCTTTTATCTTAGGAACCGTCTCCACCCAAGTCTATTACAACTGACAGAGTATTGTTAGTGATATTGTTGAACCACAGAGTATTGTGCCATCCCCCTAAAAAGTCAGTTTTTTTAAAAGTTGTTATTATTGGTGTATCATATGAGGAAAGTAGAATAATCCAGTTGAAAAAGATTTATAAAATAAAGGTTGACATAAAAATGAACTCTCGAATGACCAGTAAACAGCCCACTGAATTTAACCAAGATTTTCACACAGCCAAGCATCAAGTAAGGTGTATATATTGAGAAACTGGTGAGTTTGGTGCCATGGTGGACATGACAGAACTGTCTTTGGGAGTTTATAATCTAGGGAGGGTGACAGTTTGGGGGCACTTAACAGCAATTCAAAAGTCATGTGATTTCACCTTCGACAATGCTTCTGTAAATATTACAGCCTAGTGAGAGAGAAGTTAGAGTAGACCACATTAATAGTAGAAGAAAGCTTCACGAAGGAGCTGGGAGTTGAACATGGGTAGAATTTAAGTAGGTGAGGGGCATTTTAGGTGAGGGCTATTGCGTGAACAAAGGCAAGGAAGGTAGACCCAGCCTGATAAATATAAGCATCCAAGAAGAGACTTGATAGAGTCAGAGACAACTGTTATCTGAAACATAAGCTTCAAGAAGGCAAACACCATGGCATATGCCCAGCATATAGTAGTTGCTCAACAAATATGAGTTGTAGAAATGAATGCACATCTTAAGGCTATATCATATGTAATCATTAAGCTCATGAAACCTTCCCAACACCTCACGTACATTTTTTAGTCTTTTCTTTTTTTTTTTTTTTTTTTTTTGAGACAGAGTCTCGCTGTGTTGCCCAGGCTGGAGTGCAATGGCGTGATCTTGGCTCATTGTAACCTCTGCCTC
>NW_012119598.1:1046732-1081729 GCF_000951035.1 Colobus angolensis palliatus
TTCCTGGGCTCAAGTGATCAGCCTGCCTCAGCCTCCAAAAGTGCTGTGATTACAGACATAAGAGACCGTGTCTGGCCTCACTTACTTGTTTAAATAGCAAGATTCTCACACTTCCTGTCTACCTCAATTTCTCCTCTCCTGGCTGAGCCATGAATAATCTTTCAGTGAATGTCAGGGATTTGAGAATGACCTTTACTGTATATCTGGTCCAACACTTCGTTTTACGGAGGAGGAAACTGAAACTCAGAGAGGTTAAGTGACTTACCCAAGGCCACACAGCCATTTAGTGGCAGCACTATAGTGTTGTTTTTTTTTTTTTTCTGTTCAGAAGTCTGATTTCTCAAGTATGTGCCTGGCATTGTCATTAGGGCCAGGTTGACTCTGGAAACCTCTCTACTTCCCCAGAACATTGGTTCTACATTGCTGTCTGGAGGCCTCCCACCTGGGTTTACTGACGAGGAAATTTTATGTGGATATCATATGCAAGTAAACCTGTGGCACTGTATATTTTATATATAGCCACTGGGTATTTCAGAAAAGGCTGCAGCTAAATTCCCAGCCAATTCTAAAGGGCACTCTTACACTTGGTGTTGGCAGAGAAGTGAGGGGAGGTCTAGATGCATGGAGCCCTGGAGGGCTTTGAGACCTTGTTGGAGGCTTGAGTTATCCTGGTTAATTTCCAATTTGGTAAGGTTCTTCCTGGTTGCAGCCCATGCCTTGCTCAGTTCTGTTTTATCACTTTTCAAATATACAGTAATCCCCTGTCTCCCTTAAGAGCAGAGTTTATGGTCCCTAAGATCTTCTGGAGACAGAAGAAAGATACCTTTTCCTTTGCTTATTGTAGAGCCATGATTTTTTTTTTTTTTTTTTTTTTTTCAGAAGCTGAGTTTTTAAAGAAGTTTCTCAGTTTCAGGAGGTGGGTGGATAAAAATCTTTGAGAACACCCAGGAAGGGTAACTGCGGATCTGAGCTGTGCAGATCTCACTCTATAAAAATCTCAAGGCCTCCATTGGAAGGGAAAACCTTGGGCTGTTCCCAAAATGTAGATATCAAAGAACACTGGGCAAATTTCGTTACCTGGAAGCTGGGGGTTTCTGAGGTGCAATCAGGCAAATGGGTCTTACGGATTTTTTTCAGGCTCTGTGCCTTGTAAATGTTGGAAAACCTGGATTTTGGAGTATGTTTACATATGCTTTTAATTATATAGTTAATGCAACTGTGTGCTAATCTGACATTCTCATTAAGTCAGCCAATATTGTTTCAGTAAAACAGTGGTTCACAGTGCTCTGTGAAATGCCTGAGTTGTTACAATCTTCCTAAATTTGGGAGACCCAGGTCCTTCTCAGTTTCACATTCCAGAAATAATTTATTTGGATTCTAGTTTACACACAAGTACACATGGAATCACACAAAGGTACACACATTTTGGTCTACTCTTGCTTCTCTTTGACCTTAGTACCCGCAACCATGTGCTGTTACAGGAGAAAGCCCCGCATGTGGCAGGGTGGCCAGTGTTGAGGGAATGCCGCTATCCACTACTAAAGAAATGCTTAGTTGTAATTTTTTGGGAAGCAGTCATTGAACAGTTATTTTGGGGTATCTTTTAAATAGCACCCCACTGACATGGAAGGATAAAGTTCGCAAAGGAAAGCTTTTGATTTTTAAATCGACATTGATACCAAGCAGGGAAGTCCTTTGTTATGTCTTCAGCACTCGGGTGTCAGCTGATCCATATGCACCAGTGGGCACACCCAGCGAGTTTTCATAATTCATAAGCAGAGAGGCCCCTGATGAGCAGAGGCTACACACAGCTAGAGCCTGGGGTTGTGCTGAGGAAGCTGGGGCCGGCTGGGGTAAATGCTGGGGATTGGAACTAGGGAGTCCTGGCTTTCCCTGTCATTCCAGCTTCCCCGGTAGTGTTAGGAACCCACAACCTAGTACCAAATTAGTTCCCGGTAGACGGCTGGGGATGAGGGCAGGAGAGTGAATGACACTTTCTCATTGGAGGCAGTGCTGAGCCTGGAGTCAGAGAACTTATGTTTAAGGTTTTCTTTTAAATTATAAAATGAAATAACAAAACAAAAAAGTCTGAAGCATAGAAGAAGAAAAAAGTCGCTGTAACTTTCAGCCCTTTAGCATCATTATATTCGCTTTTGTGTGTCCCCTTCTGTCTTTTTCACTGGCGCATTTTAACGTGTTTGAGTCCACACGATTTTGTGGTGTTATTTTAACTTTCACACTGAATGATGCACATTTTCCATGCTCTCATAGACTCCTCATCTTTTTAAAATGGGAAATACTATTCCATTGGGTGGGTAGATATGACGTAATGTACATGACCATTTCTACACTATTTTTGATATATGGGAGGTCCGTCTTTGACTTGTAAAAATGCTGTGATTTGAATGTGCTCGTGCATGCGGAGAGGATGCGTTTGTGATTCCCGGTTCCACTGGAGGTTGGCTAAATGATTTGTAGAAAGCCATTGGACCGCTTTGAATCTTATTTTTTATCAGATAATTGAAATTATTATACCTATTTTATCAACAAATATAAGCCTTATACATAGAAATTTATAAATTTAACATAATTTATAAAAATATATTGATATATAATTATACATTTGTATATACTATGTTTACATATGTTATAAAATAATAGAGCACACATTTTTGCATAGGCCACTCTTGTATGTTTCTGTTTAATTAAATGGTGGGTTCTATAGTCTGAAAACCAAAATAATTTAAATCACCCTGAACTTTAAAAAAAGAATATAACACTTTCCCCCACCACCTCCCAGAGGTGGAGGGGAGAGAAGGTGCTGGGAAAATCGGGCAGCACTGCTGTGTTACCATTCTTAAAAGGTTAGGGGCCACAGAGTAGCTTTAATGGTCTTGGAAGGTGGTATAAACGCAGATCAATGAAATCGGCATACAGTTCTCCAACCTCCTCTGAGATAGAAATTTCCTTCAGTGTCCTGCCCATGGAGTCTTACATTAAAACTCTTCCCCTGGGAATGATCTGATTTTTTCACCTTTTACTCCCCATGACCACTTTTTGGTGGAGGTTCAAGGGGCAAGGAGTGAGGAGGAGGGTGAAGGGATGAGGGGGCGGAGCCAGAGTTCTCTGGCTGGGGCCTGTGCTGTGGACTCCAGCTGACATAGTGTTCAGGCTCAGTCCCACCCAGCCAGCGTTCTGGGAACTGGGAGAATCAGCAGTTCAGTGTGGGTGTTCTAGGCAGTTTTCTCACCACTTCCCATTTAGCAAATGTCTGAAGGAATAGCTCACAGAATTGGCAGTGGAGTTCAGAACATTGGAGTATGGGAAAGAAGAACTTCAACTGTTTTTGAAGCGTAAATGGGAACTGAAGCCCAGGTGTCTGAGAGCAGAGAACTAAAAATGCCCATCCTAATCCAAACTCTAATTGGGTCAACTTTATATGTAATATAAGGGGCTTAAATCACAGGAAACCTCTCTCCGTGAAAAATGCAGCCAGGTACCTTTTGTAAAGTTTAGTTCATGAGCTATGTTTGACTCTACCAGACAGCCTTTGGTTCACAGAAAATTTTATTCTATTATCCGGTCATGAAACCCTTAATTTGCATTAAACTGTCAGATTATTTGGAAAATTTACATCTAGATCTTTCCATTTAAGGAAAGGAGAACTGAGCATCTATTCCATATACTGTTTTGCTGGATGAATAACTGCACAGATTTTTTTTTTTTTAAGATGGAGTCTCACTCTGTCACCCAGGCTGGAGTGTAGTGGTGCCATCTCAGCTCACTGCAACCTCTGCCTCCCAGGTTCAAGTGATTCTCCTGCCTCAGCATCCCTAGTAGCTGGGATTACAGGCGCCTGCTACCGCTCCTGACTAATTTTTGTATTTTTGGTGGAGACGGGGTTTTGCCACTTTGGACCAGGCTGGTCTCAAACTCCCGACCTCAGGTGATCCACCTCGGTTTCCCAAAGTGCTGGGATTATAGGCATGAGCCACCACATCGGGTCTTGCACAGGTTTTTACACTGGAAAATGCAGATGCATGTTGTCTGACTGCATTGGTTCACGCATTTCCCTCCCACTTCCATTGCCCTATCCCTTTCATTTTGGAACCCAGGTGCTCCATTTTGCCTTGCAACAATTGACACGAATCACAGAGCATCAACTTCATACTCTTGATACAGTGCAAGGTGAGGGAAGATGGGATTAGTGGCCAAAGTCTAGGCCACTCCTGCTGGCTAGAAGTTAGAAGCAAGGAGATGAAAAAAAATGCACGTGCAAAGGGAGTGATGCAAGACAGCAGAGCATTGAGACCTCACTGCGTGGTTGGCACAAGGTGGTGGCAGCCAAAGCAAGGATCATCAGGCAGGGTGAAAAGGAGGCTTCTGGGGCAGAGCAGGGAGGAGCAAGGCTTAGAGAGGAACAAACAAGAGATGTTCTTCACGTTTCAGGCAGAAGCAAAGCCATTCCTGGAGCTGGGAACCAAAACTGTGTGGTAGTTGAAGTTCTCTGCTCATGGACTTTCTACCACTGAGCTGGTTACACCTTCCCCAGGACAGGTCGGAGTTACTCCAGGGGTGAGGGGGCCACCCCCCACCACAGTGCTGGGGTTGCAGTTTTCTCATGGGTTCCCAATGACACCCCTCCCCCACTGCTTTCCTCCAAGGCATTTGGCTTTTTTTTTTTTTATGGTGGTGGCCTCCCAGTGTCATTAGGCAAGTCAAAGGTCATCGGTCTAGAAATTGACACACTTGACCCATTTCCTTTCTGCACTGGACCTGGAGTCTGGAGCAGCTCCCCCTGGGACCTTGTGAAGGGCTTGAAGCTGAGTCTTCAGTGCTTTCTTCCCATGAGGTGTATAATTCGATATTTATTGCCTCTCTCCCCAACAAGGTCTATGGTGCCACTGGGATCCATTCCGTAAAGAATGCTGATCCCCTTTATGAATTTTTGATGGTGGAGGAGGAGCACTGGAGGCCACTGGGGAACCTTGTGAAATGGAAATGTTTTTTCTTTTTGATCTTTCTTTTTCTATTCTTTCCTTCCTTCTTTCCAGCACACTTACCATTGTTGCAATGTCTGGACTTCTCTGAATGTCAGTGTGTACTCTCTTTAAAAGAAGGAAGAATCATAGTTCTTTAAAGCAGCAGCCTCAACACCTCCTTATACATTTAACTGTGTTTACAACAACAGTGGAAACTTTATTCAGGAAGAGAGATGTTCAGGTCAAGAAACAAAAATTCAAAATAAAACAGAGCAACAAATAAGGTTCACTCTGGAATGGGAGAGGATAAAGGATGCCCCTCCCACCCCCACTGTTCTGTTTTTTGGTGGTCTGAGGGGGTAGCACTCAAGGGACTGAGAGAGTCAGGATCTGTATTTCATTGCTGAGAATTTGACAGCTACAGTGCAAAGCAATACAGTCCTGCTTTTTATTAGCCTGTGTGAGTCCAGCACAGAATGAAGCTTTTTTTTTTTCTTTTCATTTTTCAGAGGTAGAAGTTTTTGCCAAACTATGAGATGATTTAACCACAATTTCCTTCCTGAATTTTTTTTCTAAAAGTGGGGAGGGGATAGTTGGGTGGGTGTTATTGTTTAATACGATTTAAACAGGGTCTCTATTTTGTGGCCGGAACAGCCTTTCATGCCCTTTATCTGTACTGGGATTTCAGCTGGGTTTTTATTTTGGTGACATATGGCCCATCGTATAATAAAAAGAGACGAACCATTCAGATTTAATTTGAGCGGCTAAGGACGTCAGAAGGGCTGCAAGGGGAGGCTGTACCTGAGCTTTCATTTGTTTAAAAAAAAAAAAATGTGCAGAGAAGTTGAGAAGGTGACTTTTGGAATTAGTTTGGTTTGGAGGCATTAAGTCCCAGATCAAGAGAGAAGGTCAATTTGTAAGTTTGGGAGATATGCCAGCCCTGCTCGCTCTTTTATTGGAGAATTGCCTGTGGGGCCTTTCAGAGTATCTGCCCTTCAGGGGTCCTGTGTTCCACCTGCTTCCCCCTTAAACAGGGAAATGGGCTTTTAAAAATATTACGCAGCACGCCACAGCCATCTCCTGATCCAAATGCCGTGTGGCATGACACAATGTGACTCGAGGGCTGGGGGCAGGGCGAGGGTTTGCAGCTGCCACACGGAGCCCGTCCGGTGCAGGGACCATTTCTTAGCCCAGCGTGCAGTTCCCTCGGAGGACACGGCCCACCTGGCCTCCACATACCCCTGGCAGCCTGCCCAAATCATTTTCTCTCCTTTCAAACCCAAACACTGTCGTGGAGGAAATGCTTTTTGCATTTGCGGGACACACAGCAACTTGTGATGGTTTTGTGCGCTTTGGGTGTGACAGGGACAGAGTCAGCAAAAAGATTCATGCAGTCACATAGGAATCTCACCATCGTTTTCTCTGTGGATCCTTCACATGGGTGTGTTTTCAGGTGAGTTACGGTATTCGGAGAACCCTCCGTGTCACAAGATAAGGGTGCTGCGTGGTTTGAGCAGCCCGTTTTCCAGCCTGAAGCCACTGCAAGCTTCAGGATGAACCTACCCCACCTCCCCGGCCCGCCAACGTCAGACCCGTTATTTACCTTCCATGTCTTCATGCACATCTTTGGCATCGTCTTTTACAAGCTTTCGTTACTGCATGGATTGTGTCCACTGTGCACTGAAGGGCCCCTTTGTGCTGCTTCTGATTAACTGCAACGACAGCATTTGATACTACTGCATTTGATACGGCACACGGAGGAAGGCGCCTTGGTTATGTTTCCTTGGGCAAAGCACATGCCATGGCGGGGTTGAGTGTGGGGGTCCCATTTCCTGGGTGCGCTCAGGTTCTGAACCTGCAGCCAGAGGGCTAAGCGCACCTTTCCTCTTTCATTCATGTGGGGCTCAGGAGGGCTACACCTTGTTTTCTTTAGTTCCCAGAGACAGCTTGGTTTGGACCATTGCTGCGACGCCCCTCATCGCCATCATGGGATAACCAGGATGACCATCTCGGCCGCGCTCCTAGCCAGCTGCCAATAGCATTCCTGATTTATTTGGAGCAACTTGGAGATCCGCTGCTAACAGCCATCTTGATGGGAAACAGCACTATAATTGCTTGGGGAGAAAGGCAGGCATTTAACAGTCGTAAAAGAAAATCTGCCCACCACCAAACCAAATGCCGCTGCTCTCCTTCCATGTGGTGGCCACGTTACTCCCCACCGGGGGCCCCTCGAGGCGGGCCTGGGGCTTCCCTGGCTCTTTAATCCTCTCCATTTTGAATCTGGGGTTTGCGTGATTCTTTCTTGTTCCTCTTGGGGTAGACCAAGCACGTGGGGAGGGGGCTGCAGTATTCAATGCATGCTTTCTGGGGCTTCCAGTGTGACGAGGGTTCGGTGACATGAGCTTCTGACGGCCTCTGGGGCTGCCCAGCAGCCTGTGACCACAGTTGATCAGCTGGGGGTTTATGGTGCTATCTCCCTCTTCAAAGTGACAACGGGATAGGGCCAAGAAAAAAAAAATTACAGTAAAGCTCAAATCAAACCAAAAGTCAGGCTAGAGGGGAAAGTAATGAAATAATAATGATCCCTAACTTTTTCCCTTTCTGTGGGCATCACAGAGGTTGCTTTCCTCCCTCAGGTACTCACGTTGTCTTAGTCTCTGTCTACAGTCCCCAACTCACCTTATATTTCTGTAGCTAGGAAAATGTGTCTTTGACATGCGTCACAGAAGAAACTGTCAGCCAATAGTATTTGTACATCTGCACTTCAGGCAAGGAAGTCAAAGCTGACTTGGAATGAACCCTGTTCATGCCAGGGGTCAGATCAGAGAGGACCACCACTTCCTTGCCCGGGAAAAAAGGCATAACTAGCTCGTTTGAAGAAGGTGCTTTCTTCATGCTCCTGACTTCCTTTCTTTCTCTTCTTCCCCCTCCTCTTGCTCTTCTACTTACCTTCTTCTATCGTAGTCAGAACACAGCTGGGGGCAAGAGAGAAAATTCAGGGTTTTGTGGCTTGGCAAATCAATTATCACTCCTCATGCATTTATCAAGCACCCCTCTTCATGTGGGGTGCTGTGTAGAAAATGTGCAAAATCACAGGCCTTACCCCCTTTAACCGGGGGAAGGAAGCTCGTGTTTGATAGTGGAATTGGGTTCAGCTGGGCTGAAGTGTCTACTGCTCTGTCCAGGATTAAATGAGAGAAACTATGGGGAAGTACTTGATCCACTGGGGGCATGCGATGTTTTATTAAGGGGATAGCTTAATAGACGTATTAAGGGGATAGCTCTGAGACCCCGCCCTGCCCTTCGCTGCACCCCTGAAACACCTCTCCCTTGCACAGAGGTGCCTGATAGTCAGAGATTCATGCCAGGGAAAGAGGGAAGGCTCTGGGTTTGGAAATGCCTCTGCTGTATTCCCTAATCAGATCTCAGTCAGATAACAGCTCAGACCTGGGAACATGAGATTTTAATGTGAAATGAATAAGTACCCTGAGACTGAAGCTTGTCACTGCTGCACATCTGGAATCACTTACAGCTGGGTAAATTCACTGGGCGCTGCAACTCAAGAGAACATGGAGTTTAAAAGGAGGTGCACAGCGCGTTCCTTTTAATGTCTAAACAGTCTGATGTTGACAAGCCTTTCACATTAACCCCAAAGTGGCAAAGTTTAAACGCTTTATTATCCGATTCTGTTTGGCAAATCATTTAGAGGCTTAAGAGTCCGTGTTTACCGGGAAAAGGCCAATCTTTATTTTTGTCTTCTTCCAACACAAGCAACCCTAATGTATACACATTTATGTTTACTTAGAAAGTTTAAAAGACCTTCAGCATTAAGTGAGAATCAGGCTAGAGAAAAAAGTTATTTTTATTTATTTATTTATTTTTAAGAAAGCCCCTCATCTCTTTAGAATACAAAAGGCATGAGCATTGCAAACTCTGGAAACTATATCAGATTAACAAATAAGTAAAGAAGAAATACAGGAAATCGTTTCCAAATATTATTAGTCCTCAGTCGAAATATATTGTATCTTGGCAGCTCACCCCAACTCTGTGTCATTTTCCTAAGGATTTGCCCAGAATGTTATGAGTGGCTCTAAAGATGGTGAATGGTAGTTTGGGTTCTATTGGGGACTACAAAATATTATGGAAGTTAGAAAGCTTAACAGTCGAGCAGTGCTTAATAACCATCTCTTGGACCTGTTTCCAAATTGGCAAAATTATATAGATCTGCATTACAGCATGTGAAAGAACATGGAAAAAGACTGCAAGTGGTTTCAAGACCTAGATTCAATAATAATTTAATAATTTTAACCACATCCATGAAAAGCGATGAAGACGTTTTAATTCATCTTCGTAAAAAGGATGATGCAAGAGAGTTGAATTTTTAATTTTCACTGGAGGAGGGTTTTCATAGTAATTGAATTTATTATTATTTCATTTTAAAGAAGACCCCAAACTAAGAACATGGGTAAATCTGACTGTACAAAAGGGATCTCTGTGGACGTTTCTGGCATTGGTTTGAATCCTATCAAAGAAGTTCATAAAGATTAAGATTGCAGCATCGTTTTGACCACAGCTGTTCATCCTTTAGATGTAATTTTTAACTTTTCTTTGGCAGCTGCTCAAATTCAAATCTGAAATCACCAGTTATCAACTTTGCTGAAACAGAATTTTCAGATTCTGAGATAATTTTCTGCCTATTAACCCTCCTCAGTAATCGTGTGCACTGTGTCAGTTTTTACCACTCGGGATACTGTAGAGTTACTGTAGAAATGAAAATAAAACTTTTTAGAATGTTGCTTGGGAACATAAACACTCATTTAACATAATCCTGCAGGTCTGGGTTAGGCAAGCAAAAGATGAAAGACTCTTAGAATCTTGTTTGTACAAAAATATTTCCTATAGCACAGTTTTTAAAACTGAAAATGAAATCAGGCTCTGTACATTTCAAATATTTCATTTAATAAAGCCAGTGCATATGATCGCATATTAAGAACCTGCAAAGCATATTATTCAACTTATAAAGGCTTAGATGTGTACTTAACCCTGTCGCACTATTTAACCTGGAAAAATGTGCATCTGAATTTTATCCTAAAGAAGTGATAAGAAAGGAATCTGATACTGCTTTCAGTGTCTGTCTACATTACATTATGTGCCTGTGGTGTGTTTTACTGAGACCGTTGATTCTGTACCAACTAAACTTCATCGAGAGTGAAACCTCCAAGGCCTTTTCAGCTTTGCATGATGTAAACTGCTATAAAATTTGAAACATGTATCGTTTCTTTCATTTTCCCCTGTAGTCCCTGCTCCCCGGGCTGAGCAGAGGATGTGATTTTCAGCGCAGTAGTTCCTGTGTTAACGGGAGCTTCTGAGGCCAGGATGTGAAGTTTCATTTTATTTTTTCTGACTTGGGTGTATGGTGTTTTAGGAGTGGGGTTTTGAGCCGAGGCTGCAACGGCTTTAACTTTGTGGCCTCTGATTAATCTCTTTGCTTTGTGTTTGTGGTAGAAACACCACCACCACGGAAGGTAACGCTTATTTGAGAAATGGATGTCAGCTTAGTAACAAGAGGGGCGGGGCAGCCGGTAGCTTGATTGTTCTGGATGAGCTATCAGGGATCTGCTGGGAATACTGGTGTTTTGACCCTGATGGCCCTCAAAGTGCTGAGTGTGGAAAATGGGAAGTCTCCTCGGATCTCAAAATGCACAGGATGTCAGAAAAATGCAGTTCTTGGAAAACTGTGTTTTTTTGGCTAGAGTAGGATGGGGGGCAGGGGGAGTTTGGCAGGAAGGAAAGCAGGGACTCATGATTATTTTGCTGTCCAAGTTCCAGTGCCTTTATTGTTACTATATTTGTATATCGTCAGAAATATTTTTTAAAATACTAACTAAAATATGTTCTAAATCACTTAATTGAAGAGTAAAATTCTAACTCAGTGGTTTGTTTAGTCCACACCACATTAAAAGTTCAAACTAAGATTTTACCAGGTTTTCTGGCTCTAGGCACTAATTGATATCTAAATCAGCTTTTCCCAATCAGGTAGAAGGATAGAAGTTTTCACTTTGATCACTGGGATACTTCTCCAGCAATTGTTTCAGCTCTGGTCAGTGTAAGGAGGTACAGTGTACTTGGATGAAATCTTTCATTTACTCTTACTTTTTGGGGCTGGTCGGGCCTGCAGGATGAAGTCACTGGTTGCTCAAATCAGCAGTGGGATGACCGGAAGTCAGTGGGAGATGCTGGCAAGAGCACTAGGTGAGGAGTCTTGGGTCCTGGAGCCTCGTCTGGTTTTACCCACTCCATCTGTGACCTGTGCCATTTCCCCTTGGTGCTTAGTGAGCTCATTTGTAAAATCAGAGTCAGACAACAGGATCTCACCTGCCTCTTCCTACTCTAAAATCTGTGTGTTTGGTAAGAACTGTAAAATCTTTCGCATTGTTGCCATTTGGAATTCTCATAGACAGAGATGTGGTACTCAGATCTCACGTTTTCTGGAAATGAGCAGAGAACCCTATAGGTTTTCTAATAGAAATGAAAAGTTTAGGCTGGGTGTGGTGGCTCACACCTGTAATCCCAGCACTTCGAGAGGTTGAGGTGGGTGAATTGCTTGCTCCCAGGAGCTTGAGACCAGCCTGGGCAACATAGTGAGACCCTGTCTTTATAAAAAGTACAAAAATTAGCCATTTGTGGTGGCGCATACCTGTTGTCCCAGCTACTAGGGAGGCTGAGGTGGGAAGATCGCTTGAGCCCGGGAGGTGGAGGCTGCAGTGGGCCATGATCACGTCACTGCATTCCACTTGGGCAACAGAGTGTGACCCTGTCTCAAAAAAATAAAAAGAAAAACAGACTAGCTTCAAGGGGGAAAAACAGCCTAACAAAGCAGACGGATTTAAGGATGGAAATGCGATTTGAGAGTTGTTATTTTCTTTTAAGTTAACTTTTATTAGCATGTAGTTTGCATTTTTAAAAAGTTAAATTTGCTCCTTCGCTGACTTTGCCCACCTTTGGAAATGCCACCTCCTCCTGAATTTTCAAAGGGAAGTCCAGAATATTGCTTAACTGTGCATTCAAGCCAGTCCAGTGCGGCAGGAAACAGAAGATCTGCCCTATACATATGACCCGGAGTAGAACAGGATCAAAGGCACTGAAACGGCTTCAGTAATATTCTGTCTAGGGGACTGAGGCCGGGCAGGGGAAAGAAAGGTAATTAGCTAAAAGGATGGAATCAGCATTTAAAAATCCCCAAATACATATCTTAATGTTAACTTTTTATTTTTATTTTTTAAAGTCTGCCCAAGTTCATATTTACCTGAGAGACCAGTTGGCACCTAAGGACAGCCTGATTCTCTCAGGTAAATAACAAACACTTTGTAGGCAGCCTCATTGTGTTCCATACCCTGGAAACTGCAGGCCTCCCGGGTAAATACTGTGCTTTGGAAACTCAGTGAAAAAGGAACACACAAATGTGCATCCAGGTAGAGCCCAGGGCAGAGCCTGCAGAGGAAACCAAAGCTCCTACTCTTGGAGTGGGACAAGGGTGGGTGGGAGCTGGGGAGAGAGGGACTTATTTTGAAATATAAGGCAAGCTCAAACATGATTTATGAAAGAGGTTATTTTCCAAAAAAAAAAAAAAAAAAAGCCAAACTACATTGTATTGCATATTGTACCTGCTTGTTTTCATATGAAATATCATCTCCCCTAGTCTTTGAAATATAGCTTGGATTGCCTGTCATTTTACACATTGTGGCCCACTCAGCCCCCATCGCCCCCACGTATACTTTGAGCATGAGGCACAGTGCCCGGGAACACTGGGCTTGGGTCCTGGCTCCTCATCTTCCTGTGTGACCCTCGGCAAATCACGTTTCCTCTCTGGCCTCCTTTTTGTTGGTCTGCAAAATGAGGCAGGGGTTTCCATAGTCTCTTAAATCCTTTTTTTGCTCTAACAGTCTATGAAATAATCCAGGGATTTTGCGTCAGGCTTAAAAGTCGTTACGTGCCTATTAGAAGTAATCTCACTCTGCCCACCCAGATTCTAAACTTTACTTCCACTGATGACAGAGGCGGTTCATTCAATCCTCCCAAACCACACCATCCCTATCCAAAATATACCACCCCAAAGCCACCCCCAGAGGAAAGTGCTGTTTGCTGGCGGAAGTCAGAGGCAGCTCTTCCCATCTCAGACCCAAGGCGAGGGACGTTGCCTCCCTCAATCCCTGGTCATGGGTGAACCAAGTTTGTAATTTTCGGCTCCCTCGGGTTCTGCAAAGGAGGGGACCTTGTGATCCGTGATTGCTGTCATCAGGGAGAGCCTGTCTGACGTAAGGCCTGGAAAGCCTCTCTCCAGGTCAGCATGCTCCTCTCTCTTGATTTCTGCAGCCTAGCTCTCCCCTTTGCATTCCGGGGAACAGCCGCGCAGTCCCCACTCTCTGTCCAGGATCCTTGTCTGTCAGCTGGAGCCAGCTCTGCCACCCCCTTGCAGAGCACTAACCTTTTGATTTAACTTTATTTGCCACAGCAGGACTATCACTGAAAGGGGAACAGTGTGCCCTGGCCATCTGGCCCTGGCTGCCTGAGGCACCCAGCCTTGCAGCCCAGGGTTCTTGGAGGGACTGCTGTGAGCTGTAGAGATTCCCACCAGCCTCCCTAGACGGGTGCCCTATTTTTGTTTTTTTGCAAATCAACCTTTTAAAATCCAGATGCAGGCTATAGCCAGTGAGTCAGAAAACCATAAATAATACAGCAGCCTTAGCTCAAGGAAAACACACACACACACACACACACACACACACACACACACACACACAGGTGTATCTATCATTATACTTAGCCAGTAACAAGCCAAAGATAAAGTTTTGTGTTTTTTTTTCTTCCCCATGACCCTTAAGCAAGTGTGACAGGCATTAACCTATCAATATTAGTGAGTGATTTAAAATACCAACCAACATTTGCCTGCAATAATTTCTGTTGTAAACGACTCCTTCTGGGCCCTCCTACCAGTAATTCAGCGCTCATAAATCAGAACCCAGAGCGTGGTGCTTGGCTCTTGCCCTGGGCAATTCTCGAGGTCTTTTTTTTTGGGGACGGGGTCTGGAATCCATTCACATTGTAGTGTTTCCTTCTTGTCTCTGCTGCCACCTTCAAACGGGGCATTGAAGAGAACATGGGTCTGCGAAATGAAACTGAACTCTGTTGCCCAGGATGCCTCCGAACTTTATTCTGGTGACAGGAGGTACTGGCTTCTTTTTTCGTCACTCTTTCTGGACACACCGCCAAAGAGCCAAGCTGGCTTTTGGTGGAGGGAATTCCATCTAGATTTTTCCACCTTAGCCAGGTGCGTTGGAAGGTCCACTCCAAGATGGGAATTTTTGTTGAGGTGAAACTGCTAAGAGTGGAGGTTGCCGGGTGCGGTGGCTCATGCCTGTAATCTCAGCACTTTGGGAGGCTGAGGCAGGCGGATCACTTGGGCCCAGGAGTTCAAGACCAGCCTGGGCAACATAGTTAGACCCTTTTCTACAGAAAACTTAAAAAATATTAGCCAGGCATGGTGGCATGTGCCTGTAGTCTCAGTTACTCAGGAGGCTGAGATGAGAGGGTTGCTTGAGCCCAGGGGTTCAAAGCTGCAGTGAGCTGTGATCATGTCACTGTACTCCGGCCTGGGTGACAGAGCAAGATGCTGTCTCTAAATAAATAAATAAATAAAGTGGAGGTTGCAGATACAAGAACAAGAAGAGATGGAGAAGAACAGCAGCAATGAGGACCCAGCATGAGGGAAGGAGGCACAGGGAAGTAAGGGGTGATAGAAAGTTCTGGACAAGGCATAATGCAAGCACCAACCTGGCCAGAGCCAGCAGGCCTCATTTCTGCAGGCTGCCTCCTTCTGACCCACATTCTGGCTCACAGAGGCAGCTTGGGTACAGTCATGCAACCAAATAACATACCCACTTCAAGGAATGTAATTTCTTTAGAGTTAAGAGATTTATTAGGGGAGCCTGAAGAGTGGGGAGGGGGTGTTGGGGAGGGACTGAGACCCATCTGGTTTGTTGTGGGTCTTTTTTTATTAGAAGAGAAAAAAAATCGCTCTGTGGGTTCATATGTCTAAGGAGAGCTCAATTAAAGTTATTTGCTGGAGCTTAAAATATGCCCGCACCTGCTTCAGCGCCAGGCTCTGAGACCGACACATGCTCCCAGAAGGCGGAGCAGATGAAGGCTCCTGTCGAGGCGCATGGAAGAGCAGGGGACAGACTTTCACTCATGCTTTGGTACCAGCCTAGGATGGGGATGCCAGCAAGCAACCCGGAGGCAGCGTCCCGGTTCATCTGGAAACCAGAGCCTGTGGTCAGCCCTGCCTGGCTGCAGTCCTCTGCAACTGCCTCTCTGGGTCAGGAGGATGCTTCTCTTTCTAAGCAGACCAGAAATAATAGATCCAGCAGAGGGAATGACATAAAGAGACTGCACTACCTTAACCAAGTCACTTGCATCTCTGGGTGGCCCTTTCCTCTTGATACTAGAAAGGTCATAAAATCTGTTCCAGATCTTTGTGGTGAGGATAATAACTAATAATGGCTAACCTTCGCCATGCATCACACACTGTGCTAAGCTTGCCTTACGCATCATTCCATTAACTTTTCACTGCAACCCCAAGAAACAGGTATTGCTGTCAGGCACGGTGGCATGCGCCTGTAGTCTCAGTTACTCAGGAGACTGAAGTGGGAGGGTCGCTTGATCCCGGGAGTTCAAAGCTGCAGTGAGCTGTGGTCGTGCCATTGCACTCCAGCCTGGGTGATAAGGAAACTGGTGCCAGGAGAGATTTTGCCTGGATCCATCTGACCCCAAACCTGAGCCTTGAGCCACCCTGCCTCAAAGGAGACTCATGAGTGAGAAAGAAATTCCAAATAATACAATGATAAATTTACTTGCCCTAAGATGGGCTCTAGTGAAGCAAATATGCTCTCATTGAATATGCTCTGTGCCCTGTTACCATCTCAGTTTAGAAAGTGTCCCCCCAGAGGAGGGGGTATAGCTCAGGGTTAGAGCATTGGACTGCAGACCAAGAAAGTGTCCTCCCAGGATGGATGCCCAATGGATGTGGGTACTGCACTTCCTGTCTCCCAGAAGGGAGTCCAGACCTGGAAGAACTCAGAAGGGTCAGCGGGCCTTCACCCCTGCTCTCAAAAGCACAGGAGAACTCTGGAGAAAAGAGTCTCCATTATCTTCTATTTTCTGAAACAGGTGATTGATCTCAAGCCTCGCTTTCTAGCTCTTAGGGCTTGATGAATTCTTTTATTCCTGATTCCTAGGCTTTTCACAAGAAATGGAGCCAGTTTTAGACATCAAGGAAGGAATTCATGAATGGGACAGAGAGGAATTTGCTAACTCTCATTGATGGAGTTTGTCATTACACAGACCTGAACCTAAATCTTTTTAGACAATTCCTCCTTCGGGGTTTCACTTGGAGATGTCTTAAGAAAAGGTGTCTCCAATATGGGGGAGAGAATTCAGAGATCAATGACCATTAATCTCCATTTGAAGGGGACTTTTTGATTGTGTGATTCACTGAGATTCTTTTTTTTAATCAAAACTTTTTGATCATTTTAAGTTTTTTAAAAAATTGTTTGTGGTAAAGTATACTTACCGCCTTAACCATCTTTAAATGTGCAGTTCAGTAGTGCTAAGTACATTATTGTGCAGCCATCACCATCATCCAGCCTCAGAAATTTCATCTTACAAAACTGACACTCTGCTGGGCGTGGTGGCTCGTGCCTGTCATCCCAGCACTCAGGGAGGCCTAGGCGAGCATATCACTTGAGGTCAGGAGTTCAAGACCAGCCTGGCCAACACAGTGAAACTCCGTCTCTACAAAAAATACAAAAATTAGGTGTGGTGGTGCATGCCTGTAATCCCAGCTACTGGGGAGGCTGAGGCAAGAGAATCACTTGAAAGGGGTGGAGGTTGCAGTGAGCTGAGATCATGCCACAGCACTCCAGCCTGGGCGACAGAGTGAGAATCCGTCTCAAACAAGCAAACAACAAACAAACAAAATCACCTCACAATCTGTACCCATTCAACAACAGCTCCCATTTTCCCCTCCCCCCAGCCACTGGCAACCACCATTCTGCTTTCTGTGTCTATGAATTTGACTGCTCTATGAACCTCGTGTAAGTGGGATTATACAATATTTGTTTATAACTAGTTTATTTCACTTAGCATAATGTCCTCAAGGCTTATCCATGTTGTTGCATATGTCAGAATTTCCTTCATTTTTAAGGCTGAAGACTATTCCACTATATGGTTATACCATATTTTTCTATCCTTTCATCTGTTGATGGACACTTTGGGTTGCTTCCACCACTTGGCAATGGTGAATCACACTGCTTTGAACATTATACAAATGACTCTTCAAACCCTGCTTCCAGTTCTTCTGGGGAGATAGATACCCACAGATGGAATTGCTAGATCATGATTCACCGAGATTAAGTAGTTGTGAAGTGTCCTGTCCTTCATTAAATAGCCCACCCATGTGCAGAAAAAAATACTGACTACAGCCTATACTTCGGGGACATTTAAAAAGTTTTTATGCTGATTCTTTTAGTTAAGCTGCATACTGTAAGTGCATATTGTATGCATGTACAAACTCTTGAGTATATACTGTGTGTATATATGCTGTGTGCACCAGGCACTGTAGTAAGTGCTTTATCTGGCTACTGGAAACCTCATTTAATCTTTTGAATGACACTCCTATTTGGCAGGTTCTATCCTTACCCTTGTTTTACATGTGAGTTTCCTGAGGCTGAGAGATTAAGAAATTTGCCCCAGTTTTCAGTGGAGGAACATAAACTCAAACCTAGGCATTCTGACTTCAGAGCTGCAGTCTGAATTGCTACTTTTTCCTGCATTTATGGAGACAGAGTAAGGAAACTAGTCCTTCAATGCATCCTCACTCTTGCCCCCAACACACATAGATTTATGATTTTTTTGATTTTACAATGGTGTGAAAGTGATATGCATTCAGTAGAAGCTGTACAAGTTCCCATACAACCATGCTGTTTTTCACTTTCAGTATAGTATTCAATAAATGATGTGAGCTATTCAACATTTTATTATAACATAGGCTTTGTGTTAGATGATTTAGCCCAACTATAGGCTAATGTAAATGTTCTGTACACATTCAAGGTAGTTTAGAGTAATAAGCTATGATGCTTAGTAGGTTGGATGTATTAAATGCATTTTTGATTTGTGATATTTTCAATTTATATTGAACTTATTGGGATATAACTCCATTGTATGTTGAGGAGCATCTGTACACGGATCCAGTTCTCTACCCAAACAAGAGCTCCGTTTTTCTTTGTATCTTCTAAAACTTAGCTACAGATTTTGAAGCTCTTGCCTTAGCCTCTGTTCTTAGCAATGGTTTAATAAACATTCATCTTTTCCTTTCCTGCCTCTCCTAATGTCAGTTCCTCTCTAGCAACATGCCGTATGCACCATTAGTTGGAGGTTTGATTTCCCAAATACATAGACCCATCTGCATTTCATTGCATCATCTCTGATGATGAATTTGTTCATTAGCCTCCTTCTCTCCATTTATTGTAGCAGCACGCATGGCAGCTTTTCTATGGTTACTTCTATGCATTGTTGACGTTGGCTCTTGGATTTATATATGTTCAGGGATGGTGTCTGGGCAGGCCCTCTAGTGACAGTCTATAGAAGAGGATCTCTGGCCAACCATGTGGCAGGAAGGGCACCACAGCTTGTTGTGGCTGTAGCTTTGTTGCCTTGGTCTGGAGAATTTCTCCTTGCCTTCTCATACACCCCAGCATGCTGGCTATCTGGATTTGGAGAGAAAGGTATGTGGGCTGCCTGGCTTTACTGACTCTCTTACCACCCAAATGGCAAGAAGGTTTGCAACGGGAGAAGGCAGGAAGATCAGACTCAGTCTTTTCTGAGGAACTCAGAGAGGAGATGGGCCAAGGTGCTGTCTCATTAGGATTTTGAGAAAGAACTTGGGCTTGTTCATAAAGACCGTTCAGAAACCTCTGTCCTATGCTTTATGTAATAGGATAAAGCCCCCTCAGAGTTAACAGCAAATCTCTCAGGTTGCATTTACCTTCTTGCATCTATGGTTCCCTTTTTTTCTGCCTAAGTAGATATGCTATTGTTGTTTGCAAAGGTATAGATGAGGGTAGAGTCCAGGAAGTGATTTCCTCTGAGTCCCAGGAGCTTCTAGGAAAAGGCTTGGGATGGTGTGGGAAGAGTAGGAAAGAAAAGCAGTGCCCTGCAATACATTGCAACCACACCCCTCCTTCCTTCCAGAGCAGGGTTGAGTGACTTATGCCACATACACCTGCTCTTAAATTGCCAGGTGATGAATCAAAATCTCCAAAAGCCTAGGCAGCCTCATCCCTGACTTGGAAAACCATGGATTGTCTCTAAGCCTTTAAATGCTTTGTCTCTAAAGCCTCAGGCCTTGAGCAACAGCCCTCTTGCCCTTTGAGAAGGAGCCAGCCTGGCCCGGAGTTGGGTTGAATGGGTACCTCTGGTTGGATGACTGAACGTTACCTGTCCTTTTTTTCCTTCAACTTCTCCCACCTTGCACTGTTGCAACCTGTGTCCCAAATGATCAGCTGGGGAGGTGACAGTCCTCCACATTTAGTCATTCCTGGGTGAGAGGCTCCTTGTTCATAGAGTGCAGGGGCCAACTGCAGTCAGGATAACTGAGGGCAGGATGTGCTTTGCTGATGCTCTAGCAGAGGAAATTGCAGCTTTGCTGCCCTTGGCCAGGTACGGATTGTTGGGGTTCACTCTGCTCTACTTGATCTGCTGTTTGCCGTTCTAGTAAATGCCCTCCCCATCTTTCACCCAAGAGGGCTGTGGTGACTGCCTCAAGAGGTGACTCTAGGGCCCCACAATGAGTTCATGGGTGAGGCATGTCTCCTTCAGCAAGGGACCCTAATGTCCTCTGGTGGCCCTCATAGCAATGGTCCGCCCTTGTGTCTTTAGTTGGAATGGAGGGATCAGACTACCCACAGTCAGTTTGAGTTTGTACCATCTCTGGTGTCTGTCATCTCCTGCTGAAAGTTGACAGATAGGATTTCTCCCTGAGTGCATGCTTACGTTTGTTACATTCACTTTTCACTTCATATATTATTTTTGGCAACTGAGAAAATATAGAGGACTTTCAATCTCCAAAGTCGCTGGCATTTCCATGCACACTGGATTTAGACTCAGCCTTGCCCTTGTTGGTGAGCTAGAGGAGATCAAAAGCACCCCAAATCTGCATATAAGCAAAGCAGTCTAACCAAGATCTGTCAGTGAGCGCTTTTAATGTTGCTTAACAAAATATGTTACACAAAATCTTTATAGACTGAATAGGTACTTTGAGTTCCAACAAAGTAAAGCAAAGTAAACATTGCTCTTATGGGAAATAAAGTTCTATGTGGTTAGGGGCAGGGCTGTGATTAATTCAGTGGCAATGAAAAGTCCATGAAAATATAGTAAGGTTACCAGCTCTGCTTGAGAAACAATTTAATATCTGCAATGTATTAAATATATATGTGTATATATATGTTTTAATACCAAATGATGGGTGGTGGGAGAAGAACTGGTATTTCTCATCTTTAATTACAAATTAATGTGCTGGTGCTCTAGATATCATAGCTCCATCAATTATTGATGCTGACCTCACTACAGAAATCAGTAAGGAAAACAGAGTGATGAAAGGCAGCATTGAAGAGATGAGGACTAAGTTTCTATGACAGTCCCTCTATGTGTGCACGCATGTGCCTGTGTGCAAACATCTGCATGTGTATGTACATATAGATAACTCAGTTTACCTTTACAACAATTATCTACTGAACTGCAGATTTCTCAGAGCTCTCGAACTGTAGCCTTGTCGAAAGTGCATGCCTTCATAATGTGCATTTTAACGTTAAATGATTTTTAATATTCTGCATATGGTTTCATGGTTTTAACTCTCCTCTCTGGGAATGAACAGGGCTGTGGTATTATGAATAGTGGACCGTGTCCAGGACACCCACTTACTTCCCTACATATCAAACATGTGGCGCTCCCATTAAACATGGAACTGTCTCTAGAGATTACAGTTGTCCTATCTAATCCAGTCCTGTTTTGTTCCCTCGACCCGGATTGAGAAGGATACATTGTTCTCATACATTCTTTTTTTAATTAAATGCAGTGGACATGTCACGTCCATGAAATATTCCAGGTCTGTTTTCACATCTGTGGTCATTTTCTCCTCCTCTCCTTCCATTTGGCTTTTTGGAAGGAAAACCAACCCTAAATGTATACTTGGATTAATTGATTGGTTGTGTGCAATTTGCCAGGACAGTTTAGATACGATCTTAATTTTTTGTTTCTAATCCCAACAGAATGTTCTCTGTTGCTGCTCTTTCAGGCACTCACCAAAGCTCTCGTCATTCCTGTCCAATGATTGTTTGAGTATGATATTCTTATTCAAATTGGTTCATCCAAATTCACTTCTCCCTCCCCTTGTACTGGGGTATGCAAGAGAACCTTTAGGTGCCAGGTATGCCTGTGTGTGTTTTAAGTTGTAATTGCTGGGATCATTTGCTAATTGATCCTATTGATACAAAGTACAAAACCTTCTATATAGACAGCACTTCATCGGCAGCAAGGAAACCTGATATCCCATAAAATTCTCCATTCAATTATAATTTTAAAATACTGGAGTAAACTCCTAGCAATTCACAAGAGGCTAAACTAGAGCCCCATTAGAAGGGTACTACAAGTAAACATTATTAATTATAAAAAATTGCCTAAATTAGATTTTTTTCACACCTGCTTCTTGCTTAATTAGCTAGCAATCCACATATTCCATTCAATTGAACTCTTACTATTTATTCAAGCATACTTGACATTAACATACTGTTTGATGTTTGATATCCTCAGTTTTAATTTAACCACATGACAACAAATGGTGTTTATGAAATACCAGTGAGCTGGAAAAATATCCTGTGTTGTAGTGGCACATGGGAGTGAATAGAGAATTTTTCTTTTGGAAGGGCTTGATGGCAGTAAGAAAATGAGACCCTCATTTTGTTTAATTTTTGAATGTTCTCATTCCTGTTCTCTATCACATCCTGTAAGAGGGCTTTGGAAGGTCCTGCAAGGACAGCATTGGGGCTTTGTTGCAAAAATATCCTTGAGAGCATTAATGATGGAAAAAAGTACTGTGCACCTGCTGGCACTTGGGAAGAATTTTACAGAACTGCCCTCATATTAAAAACACCATGGCCCTTCTTTAGGGATTAAAGAAGAGGGTGGCAGGTACATGAAGATCTTACAGCCAAATAGGGCTGTCTGGTATCAGGGAGGAGAAAAATGAAATGCAGAGGCCAAAGGCTAGAAGTTGGCCATTATCATGAGTCATTTTCTCTATGCCTTGGCTAAGCCAAGGTAACCAAGTAATTCCTGGGGTGGACCTGGCACTAAGGACCTCCTCACTGTGTTGCTTTCATACCTGAGAGTCCAAACTGATGCCCTTGAAACTGATATCAACAGGAATGGGATACACAAGTTCAATATAAACCTGCCAACAAAGGCCTTGGACTTGTTATTTGGAGACTCCCATGTCTAATTGGATTTATTCCTCAAACTTTTCCCCTGCCCCTCCAGAAGAGCACACGAGGGAGTTAGTGGTTGTGATTCCTGTCAGCCACTTTGTAATGCGAGTACCTTGCAATCTGGTGATGAAACTCAACTTGGAAAATTCCCTGGGCCAAGAGACAAAAGAGAAAATTGTCTCCATAATGTATTGATTCTGACTAATGACATAACTTGTTGTAGGGGATTTGGATTGATAGCCACTGGCTTGTCTCCAGTAAGACACCACGTTACATCTGACTCTGATCAAACTGTCTGTAAATCACTTTTAACTTGGGTCCTGTAGATTTTGTGTTCACACCACAACTACGGCTTGGGTTCGACATCATTATTCTTCGCTTGGACTGTCTTTGTTTAAGAGCCACTTAAAATTTTTGGCTGCTGGTGAATAGAGAAGCTTGTTAGCTGAGGAAAACATGTTGATGTCATACACTTGCAGGATTTTTTTTTTAAATTTTGGTCAGGCTGCGTGGATCCAAGAAAGTGTGTGGTGTTACCTGTAATAGATGGACGGCTTTAGGTTCAGAGGCTAGATTCAGATATCCCTGGATAATAGTTGGAAGTTGGAAGCCATCTCTTGGGACCCGGCATATTTACATTAGGGCTGACACTTCTTGCTTCTGGAGGGGCTTGTTATTCTGGGATGAACTTGTTATCCGAGATAGCACTCTTTGCAACTGAGGTCCACAAAAAACTAGGTGTGTCAGAGAGCCACCACTACAAACAGCCTGCACTCATATTGCTTACAATCTTCAAGGAAATGGATCTTGGATAGGATTTGGAATCAAGATTTCGACCCCTTTTTTGCTTTTTTATTTTACTCTTCATGTACAGAAACACATAAACTCAAAATACGTGTTTGAATGGAAAAGAAAACAAATAAGACTTGTACGTGGTATTCAGAATGCATGTTTCTCCCCAGCCCCCTCCTTGTTATTTGTGTTTAAATTAGGCTACTCTAATAAATTTGTATTCCTTATGCCCAGGTCAGTTGGGCAATGGGTAGAAGGATCTTCTACAACTGTGGAAAACATGGCTTGGCTTATATATTTTTAAAGGACAGTTTGGAGAAGCTGTAATCTCCAGAAAGATAATTTTATTAACATTGAGCTTTTAACTTGATAAGAATAATGGCAAATGAATTTTCCACCTGAAGGGGAATTAGATACCTGCATTTGGTTCATTTCCAACTGTGGGTGCCCCTGGCGTATGAGCCCCTTCCAAAAGTTCTCATAATTCATTTCTGTTAAAGAAAAATTCACAGTTTAGGAAAACCAGCATTATGAGGAGTCATCTCCAAGTTGGTGATGATTTGATTTTTTTCTTAAAACCTCATATTAGGGCTGGGCACGATGGTTCACACCTGTAATCCTAGCATTTTGGGAGGCCAAGGCAGGTGGATCATGAAGTCAAGAGTTCAAGACCAGCCTGGCCAAGATGGTGAAACCCTGTCTCTACTAAAAATACAAAAATTAGCCAGGCATGATGGTAGGTGCCTGTAGTCCCAGCTACTCAGGAGGCAGAGGCAGAGAATTGCTTGAACTTGGGAGGCAGAGGTTGCAGTGAGCCAAGATCTTGCCACTGCACTCCAGCCTGGGTGACAGAGTAGGGCTCTGTCTCAAAACAAAAAACAAAAAACCTCATATTTGAAGTGAGATTGTTTGAAATATCCCATAAATAGCAAATTATAAAATTTATTTTAATTACACCAGGGAAATGGAATTCCTATCTTTTACATTTAAATTTTAAGCCTTCTGTTATAGAAAATTTTAAGACACATGAAAGTAGGGAGAATAATATAAATGATATGTACCATATAATTCTAGCTCGTTTCACACACTTTTTGGTTTTTACGTGTTATTTTCTGCTATTTTTCTTTTTCATGCATATGTGCAATGCAATATAGGGTACAAGACACAGCTCTTCCCCACCATGTGTCATACATATAATGAAAGCAGAGCCTTGGGGTGTGTTTTTATGTTGATCAGTATAGGTACTTATGAATACACACATACTTAACACTTTTATACAGATATGGATAAATACATTTTTATATTTATGTGTGTGCATTTATATCAGTAGTGTTATTCTCACCCACAGGTTTAACAGTCTAACACAGGGGAATTGAAAGAGATGAGAAAGATACCTTTAAGTGGACTTAATTAATTACATATTATAATCTGGTTTTCTAAAGAATTTAGCAGTGATTTGTCACTGTGAGAAATAATTCTGACCACCCCAACAGCTCCATCTCTTGAGACTTTTTGATAATGCTCTAGAGATGAAACAGTATCAAAGACCAAGGGCTCTTGAATATGCAAAACAGTGTCGGTGGGCCATTTCATCTTTCATTAATTCATCTAGTGTGATGCGCATCTACAGGTGCCCCCAGCAAAGCAGGAAATGTACGGTAACTTGAACGTTTTCACTGGGGCCCATATTGATTTTTTATGTAACCAGTGGCGCCTCTATAATTTTAATCCCTCATTCAATATCTTGAGGAGATCTGATAGATATTTATTCTGGTTATTTGTTCATGTGTACATAAAGATTGTTTTCCAAAGCAGTGGTTTTGCTCTGCCTCCCATGGTTGGGATGATGGGCAGTACTACGTGTTTTACAAGCTTGCTTTTAGGGGCTCTGTGCTGAGTTCTGTGAAGACAGCCACTGCTGGCCCTGAGGGCATAATTGGTTCTTCAGTAGGAATCCCATTTCTTTAGAAATAGACTGCTCATGTGACAATAGACTTTCCTTCACTCAGGAACTCAAGTAAGGTCATGATGTTGAGGACTCTTACATCTTTGAGCAAGGGTGGAGTCTGCCTATCCTGACTCAGAGACCGCCAAAGCTGGAGTAACAAAGAGTGGGTGTTCATTTTCTCTGTGTGGCCAGTGAAGTTCTCCCTGCTCCTCCCCTCCTTAGATACATGAAGATCACTGTTTTAGGGAAATAGATGCATTCAAAGGTAGCCCCACCACAACCCAGGAAAGGTGAATAGGCTGGGAATTGGATTATTTGTGTTTATTCTGCTCTAGATTTAGCCTTGGATATGCCCCTGAGCTGTTGGTGTCTCATCCATAAAATGGGACTGTACTACCTAATCCTTTAAACATTTGGGATGATTTTCTTTTCTTGCCCCTGGATGACATTTGCTTCTGAGACCTCCCCATTCCTGACTATATGCCCTTCCATTTCGGATGCCATGTTTTGGACGAGACTCTGGAGATGTAATTCTAGGCAAGGAAACCCAGAGGGAAAGGGTAAGGAACAGAACTTGGGGGCAGACACATCAGGACCTGGGGCAAAGATACTTGTGGCAAAATGGCTATAGTGTTGACACAGCTGGCTGCTGAGCTATGGATTTAGGAAAAAGAAAACCCAGATCAAACCCTCCCCTAAACAACAAATGAGAATCAGTCCTACTATGGGAAGAAAAATGGCAGTTACCGTTTCACACCACAATTCATTTGCTTATAAAAAGATACCTTAGGCTGGGCCTTGTGGCTCATGCCTGTAATCCCAGCACTTTGGGAGGCTGAGGTGAGTGGATTGCCTGAGGTCAGGAGTTCAAGACCAACCTGACCAACATGGTGAAATCCTGTCTCTACTAAAAATACAAAAATTAGCCAGGCATGGTGGCAGGCACCTGTAATCCCAGATACTTGGGAGGCTGAGGCAGGAGAATCACTTGACCCTGGGAGGCAGAAGTTGCAGTGAGCCGAGATCACGCCACTGCACTCCAGCCTGGGTGACAGAGAGAGAGTCCATCTCAAAAAAACTTTAAGAAAGCGTTGTCTCTCCTTAGAAGCCAGAAAAGCAACCTTATGTTGCTCCTGGCTTTGTAGAGCAACCCAACATAGTGAAGAAACTCCTGAGCACCAGAAAAATGGAATGGCTATTCCTCCACCTTTACAAAAAGTCCAGCCTCAGCTCATCCTCCCTTCAGGGTCTGTGTCATTGTCTTTTGGCTCAGCCTAACCTGATGAGGTTCCCAAAGCCCTAGTCCTGACAGCAGCCATTCAGCTTTGACTGAGGCTGATGGTGGCACTTAGAGCCGGGTAAACAAAGCTTCCAGACTCGATTTTATTTTTCCTGTCAAAAAGAAATGGAAAGAGGCTACTTCAGATTCTACTGAAGTCATAATAAAACTAGACCCACTGGGTCACCATATGTGGGGAAAAGTTCTCCTGGGCCTTAGTGTACACACTCAGGGAGGGAAATAAAGAAAGGGAAAGCCGCCGTTCTACTGGCAACTGTCGTTAGGTAGTATAAACAATGGCCCGTCACTGGCATGGAGTGGAGGCTCAGATTCCAATAGCACTCAACAGGGAGCCTTCCTTAAAAAATTAGAAGAAGCTGGGCTGGAGTTGGTCCATGCTGGGAATGGCAGAAGAAGCAAAAACAAGAGTAAATGAATGGAAATTAAGCAGCAGGAAATGGGGATTTGGCACAAAGCTGGAATTTGAAACTGCAGAGAGGTGTCAGTGATAAGGTTGTATAAAGTTTCTGGCCAAAAAAAGAGAAAGAAGGAATGCAGATGTGTTCATTGAATAAAGTGCAGATGGAGAAAGAGGCAGGAAGAAAAAAAAATGCTGGGGAAATCATAATGAGTGGAGGTGCATTTATGTTTAGCAAAACTTTAAAAAATTATTCTCCCTGCATGTCTGGATGAAATTACAGTTTGGTTCAGATTGTTCCAATCTACTGGAGAGATTAAGGCCACGTTTATTTACTTTTACCTTTTCCTGCTCTGGGCAGACTGGGCTGTTTGTGCTGGGAGGCTCTGGGCAGGCAGAATTCAGGTGTGAATCTCTGTTTGGAGTCTGCTCAGGAACTGCAGCCATCAGTTCGTCTTTCGATGGAAATAACTAGGATGTCTCTGGAGAGCTTGAATCATTGTGCAGGTTTGTTATCTGTCTGGGAGGCTCATGAGAAGACATGCAGCAAAGAGATCTGACCCCTTGCACACATGCGCCCTCTCCCTTGGCTGTGCAAGGAAGTCTGGTCATTTGTGTCCTGCCTGCCTTCCTCACTCCCATCTGGCAGAGCTCAGTTACACTTCTCTTTGGCTAAAGATAGTCTGTGCATCACAGGGCAATCCTGTATTTAAACATCATCTTATTTGGTAACTAACAGGCTGAAATTGGCCTCTCCAGTTGTACTTTGGTCATGAAATCATGGATCACCACAATCTTGAACTCCTGGACTCAAGTGATCCTTTCATCTCACCTCCCGAATAGCTGGGACTACAGGCGCGTGCCACCACACCCGGCTAATTTTTATTTTTATCTTTGTAGAGATAGGGTCATGCTATGTTGCTTAGGCTGGTCTTGAACTCCTGGGCTCAAGCAATCCTCTTACCTTGGGCTCCCAGCTTGCTGTGATTACAGGCACGAGCACTGTACCTAGCTGGTCCCCTCTATTTCTTGTGCAGCCTTGGATGGAGTTAAATAACTCAAGAGACCCATTCCAAGCACAGTTGTTCCATAGGCAGTAGGGATGGGAGGCAGTGGAAGTGGTGAAGAGGTGGCCTGTGGCAGAGGGGAAAAGGTCTCTAACCCTGAACTAGCAGATGGGATGCTGGCCCAAGTCACTCTACCATCCTTAGATGTCAATTTCTCATTTTCCCAATAACACTAATGCCTACCCAGTGTATTTTAGAGCCTTTGTTTGGTGAAACTCTTGTGAAGACGTGTATGAAAGTACTTTGTGGAATACTCTGTATTATCTTATGCAAAGCATTATCATCTTCGTTATCTGTGGGAAAGCAAGATTTGCTCTTGGAGGAGAAATGGCAGTTTTAGCAAAGAGGTGAGGTGTCTTGAGACTGGAAGGCAGTCTGGACATACAATTTTCAGAGCCTTCCTTCTTTCAAACAGTAAAAGAGTGTGCTTTTGGATGTGCACTTCTGACCCCTCTGTCCCGGGGTTTTAAAAGCAATGTAAGGCACAGCAATAAATGTGGCCCTTGCCAAATATTCTCAATCTGTCAGTGTGGATATTGGTAGATGCACAATGGTGGGTAATGCCTCAATCTGGCTTCCTTCCCTAGATGAGCGGTGTTTCCTTGGGGACAAGCACAAATGTCATGTTTTCTATATCAATGCTGTTGATATAATAGTCTGGATTACCTTCAGTTCTAATTGTGTGTCATCTTGGGAGAGGATACTGTTTAAATGTTAGTGTTGAATAATGAAAATTAGGTGAGGAGTGGAGGGTGGGTGAATATTAAAATGTCGCCATCACAGTGGCCCCACCTGCCCTGTAAAGCCCTGTCCCTGTCTGTCTACTTTCTTTGCTGATTCTGAGTCAGAAATACAGCATGTTCTCACTTATAAATGGGAGCTAAATAACTTGTACACATGGGCATAGAGTATATAATAATAGTCATTGGAGATTTGGGAGGGCGGGAGAAGGTGAGGAATGAGAAATTACTTAATGCATACAATGATAAAATGTACACTATTGAGATGATGGCTGCACTAAAAGCCCAGACTTCCCACTCTGCAATATATCCATGTAACAAGATACTTGTACACCTTAAATTTATACTTTATTATTATCATAATTATTATTTTTATTATTTTGAGAAGGAGTTTTGCCCTTGTTGCCCAGGTTGGAGTGCAATGATGTGATCTCAGCTCACTGCAACCTCTGCCTCCCAGGTTCAAGAGATTCTCCAGAGTACCTGGGATTAGAGGCATGTGCCACCACACCTAGCTAATATTGTATTTTTAGTAGAGACAGGGTTTCTCCATGTTGGTCAGGCTGGTCTCGAACTCCCAACCTCAGGTGATCTGCCCACCTCAGCCTCCCAAGGTGCTGGGATTACAGGCATAAGCCACTGCACCCGGCCAGCAATTTTTTTTAAAAAGGGTTAATGCTCTCCCTCCCCATCCCTGTGCAGACCTACACACCTGCCCATTTGGTACCACACATATTAGGGGGGACAAAATGTACATTCATAGTCCAATTCCTTTTTTAAAAAAGTAAAGATGGGGTCTTGCTCCCTTGCCCAGGCTGGTTTTGAACTCCTGTCCTCAAGCTGGGATTACAGGTGTGAGCCACTGCACCTGACTAATACCTCAATTCTTGGGAGAGCAGCATTTCCTTGGGGACAAGCTATATTCCCAAGCACAGAAGGTAGTCTCATCCAAAATATTAACTTATATTCACCAAACACAGAAGGTAGCACTTAAACGTAAGCAAGAATGAGAGTTTCAAGGGGCAAAACTAGACAGAACTGTAGTTAGGGACAAGTGCCCCTAAACATGGCTTGTGGCTCAAGCTATTGGGAGCAAAAACAGGTGACTCCCCAAGCTGTCTCCTTTTTCCTTCTTTCAAATCCTTTATTTCTTCTCCTTTTAAAAATATCAATAAGCTATATAAAAGTATAGAAAATGTGTTAAAATAACAATCTTTTAAGACTATCTTTAGAAAAATCCATTTTCTTTTTTTTTTTTGTATGTGCCTGGACACAGGAATATTTGCATTTATATACTGGTAAAATCTCTATTAGGTTATTAATTTTTAGGCCCCTCTAAAATGCTTAGAGTCTCACAAAATACATAATGCTACCCACAAAATACCTCTGAAGCTTCTCCCTCTCCTCTAATTCTCAAGGCCCCCACCCGAATTTAGGGCCTTCCTCTCACCTTGGTGAATAGAATGACTTCCAAGCTGGTTTCTTGCCTCTAGGCCCTTCTTATACCTGCAGAATTAACTTCGTAGAGCACAAACTTGACCCTCTGCTTAATGCCTGGCAGCAGCTCCCAGCACCTTTGGAGGGAAGCCCTGTCCCCACGGGTCCTTGTCTGTGGGCCCAGCCAGGCTCCGGGAAGTGTGGCGCTAGCGTGGTATGCTCTTGTCGCTGTGATCAGCCCTGGTTTCTTGTGTCTGCTGTAGTCCACGCTGTTCTGGGGATGCGCTCTGTGCCCTCCTCCAACCCTCTCTGATCCTCCCAGCACCGACGGCCCCGGGGCGCCTTGTTTACAGCAGCTGCACAACCTGGCGCGCTGCGTTTGAGTCCTTGCAGCACAGACCCCGGGTCCCTAGCCAGCCGCAGTCACTGTGGTGAACAAATTAGGCACGGCTCCTACCTTCGCAGAGGCAGCAATCCATTCGGGGAAGGCAGCCGTGGTATAATTAAAAGTGCAATGAGTATCCATGTCCTCCAGCACTGCGGGGTGCCATGGCAGCAAATAACCAGGGGACCCAAACAGGCTTGCGGAGCCATGAGGGCTTTCTGTGCCAAGGGAGGGATGTGGATGAGAGTCCTGAAGGCTCCCTGGGGGAAGGGGCTGGGGCGGTGCTGGAGGTGAGTGGGGGCACTTTCCCTGAGAAGAACCTTGAACTGTCAGTACAATCCAGATAAGCATGTGGGAAATGGTGGTGAAACATGACGTTTCCTCCGCATTGAATCCCTTCACTGAAGGCCCTTAAAATATGTAATTTTTTTTTTCTTAGTGCCTCAGAGCTTAAGGCATTTCTGAAAGCCAAGACCCACTGCCCTTGACTTCTGGGGGTCTTTCTCTTTGGACCTGTATTCTCTGCACCTGGCAGAGATGTATCCAAAGAAGTAGGAATGGGCTCATCTCTCTGTACGCGAAGCTGGGGCCGCTGAGCAGAGTGGCAAGTTGCCCTGTGGCTCTCCAGACTCAGGTGGTGCATTTAGCAGCAGGAAGCCACCAATGGGCAGCCCTCTGGGATGCTGTGGATGCCAGAATGGAGGCTCCAGGAAAGCAGTTTGGGTTCCCATGTAGCCCGGTATCACTCTTCCTCCGCCTGAACTATTTTGAGACATTCCTGCCATCCTTCTCTCTCCCACACATACCCTTAATATGACTAGAATATAGCTAGTTCGAGCTAGCATATGTTCTTATAATTATGTTGCTAGCATGATAGATTATTTATTCTACTCACTTTTTTTTTTTCCTGAGTCCTGTACTGTGTAACCAAGACTAAGGAGCTTGTTTAAATAAAGAGATACTAACACACCTTGACAGCAGCCTATAAAAAAAAAAAGGAAAGCCCCAACCTTTAACAGGTCTCAAATCTGCATCCCATCTGTTTAATATGCAACCTAATGTGCTGCGGGGAGGCTCAGTTTCCTGGCAGCCGAAGGGAGAACCAGAGGCTCTGTCTACTAAGCCGCTGATCTCTGACGGTGGAAAGCCTTTGAGTGTCCAGCTCTGTGGGATGTTGCCCTAACTAGGCACTGTCATTCACCTGGAGGGGTGCTCAGTGAGTGGGCTTTGGATCCAATAGCACTGGAGCCAGAAGAAGCCTCCACAGCCCTTGGGGGCAGCCTTCTCTCATTGCTGATGGAGAATTTGAAGCCCCAAGCACAGTGTCTTGCTGATGGTGACACAGAGACTCAGTGAAGGGTCAGATCCCGAATCAGCTCCTTGACTGCATTCAGTGTCTTTTCCCTCTGCGGTGTGGGACTGGAAGATCCATGGAAATGGGTTCCACCATCCAGTCTGGGAGGCAAGCAGAAGCCAGGAATCAACCACTCCATCCATTTCCTATGACTTCTCTGGGGAGTTTATTATCTCTCTTCTTTCCTGATTGATGCTTAGAAATGAAATGAAATCCAATAAAAGCCTATATTACCACCTTAAGGAAAACCATGTTTCCATTCATTCCTTTAATCATTCATTCAACTAACATTTACTGAGTGTCTGTTCTGTGCCAGCCATTGAAGACATGGCGATCAATCCAAGAGAGCTCCTGTCCTCCAGTGCTTTCCAATATGGTGAATGAATAGCTAAGTAAACAAGGCATTATGGTCCACTCACCATGGTCAAGAAATGCCACAGTGGTGTGTGCAGAGCTGTGAAGCACACATGGTCTCATGGAGGCACAGAACAGGGACCTTACTCCAGGCTGTGTTAGAGCTATGGGTCTTAGGGAAAGCCCCTTTCTTTTGGAGATGAGCTTCTTGATCTGTAACTGGACCAAATGGTCTCTGGGAAGTTTGTTTGTTTTTCTGTTCTAACATCTTGAATAAGGTGTGATGGGAAAGAAGTACAGGAAATATCTCAGACTTCCATAAGTTTAAAGCCTAATTGGGAAAAGAACGCAATACTTACAGAATAAGTAGAAAAAAAAAAAAACCCAAAGCCTCATTCTGTAGTTCAAAGCTATGTTATTTGATATGTACAACAGATATTAAGAAAATTCAGAAAATGGGAAAAGTAGAATGAGTTAGAGTTGGCAGAAAGAGCCGTGTGGGAGAGATGGACATTCACTTGGATTTGAAATAGAACATAAAATTTGCATAGACGAAGGGCTGATGGGGGAGGATATCTAGACATGAAGAGTGAGCAGAGGAGATTAGCAAAGCCTGCAAAAAGGAGTGAGCAGGGCAGGTTGGGCATGAGCCAGAAGGTGAAATGATTTGTAATAGCTCCTAACCTAATGACTGCCCGGCCACTTTGCAAAATCCCCAGTAGACAGGGTGAGTACGTGTTCCTGTTCACCCTGGACAGTCCTGGTTCACATTTCTGTTGGCCCACTGTAATTATTTTATTTATTTATAAACTATTTATTATAATTTAAAATTTATTTAAAATAGATAATTTATAAATGAATAAATAATTTATAAATAGATAAAGTAATAAAATAATTACATTAGGCCAACAAAAAATAAATAAAAATGTATAAATAAATAATTACAGTAGGCCAACAGGCATGTGAACATACCAGAGTCTTGTTCTGTTACCCAGAGTGGAGTGCAGTGGCCAATTATGGATCACTCTAGCCTCCAACTTGTGAGCTTAAGCGATCCTCTTGCCTCAGTCTCCTGAGTAGTTGGGGCTGCAGTCACAAGCCACCATGCACGGCTAATTAAATAATTTTTTTTTGTAGACACAGGGCCTCACTATGTTGCCCAGGCTGGCCTGGAACTCCTGGCCTCAAGCAATCCTCCTACCTTGGCCTCCCACAGGGTAGGGATTAGAGGCATGAGCCAGTGTACTTGGTCCTTTTTGTAATTTTTAACAGAGTCCCCTTTGAACACTTTTCAACATGTTCATATTTAAAAATGATTAATATGATTGAAAATGATTAATGAAATATGAATCAATAAATGATTAATGAAAAATGATTTCTGAATGTTCATCTTGACCTTGCCTATTTCTCTTAGAGTACATTCTTGAAGTCACTGCTTTTCCTTTCTGTGCTTTTCCTTACCTGTCTATAAAATGGGGGGAATGCTTGGTACCTTCCCTTCTTCCTGGGAACATATGGAGCCAAAAGACATCTTCAACCTCATTCTTTCCTTGCTAAATGTAACAATATACCCTTAGCTACAGAGAACTAAAAACTCTCTGATCTTTGCCCTAGCTAAGTGTGTGTATTCTCTCCCTTCCCAAGTGAATTTCCAGGTTCTCAGAGAGTCCTCTTTGTCTAAAAGGGTTGGAGCACTGAGTTGGATGACTTGGAAAGTATTTAAAAACTATTTGGACAGAGCCATCATGAAAATACCAGGTGGCCATTGGGAAGTGAGGGGGTGGATTCTATCCAGTGGTGCCACCATTTATCATGTTCAATTGGGTGGGCCAACTAGCATTCTGGAGCAGAGAATAAAGGACTGTACGTTGTGGGACTTGGTTTTGCTCTCCCAGCTGGTAATCTCAGCTGGGACAGGCCTGGGCTCCAGCTCACGTAATCACTCCTCAGGCTCCTGTCCAGCCAGCAGGGAAGATTCTAGTTACTGGCACTGTCGATCCAACACCTATTTATGAGTACTAAATTTGCAAAAATAATACATGAAAATGAGGTTGTGTGTCATTTCAGCATGTGTTCTATGTAATGAAATAAGATGGTGATATCAAATTACTGGCTAATTTAATTGCCTAGAAAAATGAATTTCTAAAAATGCCAAATAATTTTCAAATCAGAAGGATTAGGGAAGCAGCATCTATTTTTGATTTTCATTTGGGGAGAAAGCTATACAGAGATTTTATTTTTTATCCTTTAAAATCTATAAATATTACTTTGTCCTGGGTTGGGGTATCAGCTCATGAAAAAGGAGGAGAAGAAACCCTTTTATCTTCATTTTATTTTGAATTGTACTTATTTTTAAAATTCTGCTTCCTTTTTTTTTTTTTTTTTTAACAATTTGTGTTAAAACTGTAGAGGATTTGCCTCATTGGTTAACAGCTTTACTGGCCTGTGAATTATGCATTTATGGTACAATCTGAAGCACCAAGGGATGAAAAGATGGTCTAAAGTTTGCTCAAACCCCAAGATCATGGTTCCATGCCTGAGGCAGAACAACTGGGAGAAACCTTTGACCCTAGGTCAGTGGTTTAACAGACTTTAACCCATTCCTCCTTGAAGAAGACCCAATCTTTTTGTTTTCAGTCAGGCT
>NW_012119598.1:1082189-1112971 GCF_000951035.1 Colobus angolensis palliatus
CAAAAAAAAAAAAAAAAAAAAAAAGATTCCACTTGTGCTTTCCAGCCTTTTACCGGAATTGAGAGACAAGTCCAATTTCATTGTACATTTCCATTACTTTTTTAAAAAGTGTGTAAATCTAATACGAGGTAGGCATCAGTAATGGCAGCCATCTTGTTTTAGGAAAATATGGAAATTGAGAGCCTGCTGCAAGAGCTTAAAAGAAGAGACGTCTTTGCAAAAGTAATATAATCTAGCAAACTTCTGTTATTCATCAGTGAGTGATCAAAGGAGGAAAAAGCTCAGTGGGGCACCTCGTTTCAGATGCCCTGATTAATTAAGGGGGCCATGGTTTACCGAAGCTGGTCTTTGGATGATGATCATTAATATGGTTCTAGACTGAGACTGACAATCTCTGCCAGTGTTGTCTTCCTCAAGTAGAATCCCAGATCTTCTTGGCCTCGTGCTTGCTGGTACAGTTTTCATTTCTAAAGGTGATGAGGTTAATATTGCTAGAAATAATGATTTAGCCCTTACCTGATTTAAAACATTTCACCAAAACTGTCATCCTGTGTGGTACTGATGAATGCCCGCAGGTCAGCTCGAGGCAAAACTGTGAAGTAGGCCAAGTTTATTTTCGACTTCCCTGACTGCCTCCCCAAGTGGTCACCTTCCATTCTTTTCAGGCCACCTGTCTCTCCTTCTCTTCCCTCACTCCCGTGAGTACCCTCCCTCAACTTTCAATACTATTTTTCTCATGTCCTTACTTTGTTTTTTTCCTGATAACGAAGGAATGATTTGGAAACCTCATTCATACTAAGGTACTAGTGTCTTCTTATATTGCCCTTCTTAGGGATACTTGCATTTTAAAAGGATCTCATGGAGAGGACCACCTTCAAACCCATGGAAGGGATTTTTGGTGGGCAACTTTTGAGCATTGGTAGAAAGGATGTTTTGTCAGGGCGCACCTCTTAAAAACTTTTTATCTAGCCCAATTAGTAGTTAAGGAATGGTTAATCTTTGAGTGGTTTGGTTTTTTCCAAGCCAAAAGAGGACCTATGTTAAATATAACAAAATTTTTAAAAAATGATCAAACTTCCAATGTGATTATGGGGGTCCTTTTAGTAACCATTCACTGAAAAGGGGAAGACAGCAGGATGTAGTAGTTACAGAACGTGCTGGAGTCAGATTGCCTGGCTCAAATTGTGGCTCACTTCTTTCTAGCTGTGTAACCTTGGGCAAATTACCTGACCTCTCTGTACCTCAGTTTTCTCATCTGTAAAATAGAAACAATAATGGTTATGAACCTCATGGGGTGGTTATGGGGATGAAACAAGTTAATGTGTAGATAGTATTTAAGAAGTGCTTGGCATATGGTAGACATTCAATAAATGGTATTGATGATGATGGTGGTGATGATGCTGACTATAAACATTTGAATAGTAGAAGAGTATATCTGTGCAAGACCTGTTATTTTTTCAGCCCATGATTTTTGGCATGTATTTGGATTCCTGGATGACTCACATGCAGTAATACACAGCCGCCCAGGGGTCTGCAACCATAGTTAGAGTTTGGATTAAAGCCACACCCTCGCTGGCCTCATTTTGCAGAGATAAGGAAAAGCTGAGGCAGCCAGCATCAATGTAGGATTAGACTTTGGAGCTCCCCGAGTTCCCCAACCTGGGAGTTCTGAGAGATATATTCATCTCTCAGTTAAGGCTCCATTTATTTCCCTTGTGTTCAGGGGCTCAAGGAGGGAACCACTGTTTCCTTTACTTTATGAGTCATGGTTCTGTTCTGTCATTTTGGGAAGGGCCTCAGGCCCCTCAACAGTGTCACCACTGTGCAATTATCTTGAGTGAAGGCACACAGCAAAGTGCATTTCCTTTTTAATGTAGTTATAAATGTCGCATCACTTGGAGATTTAGAAATCCGATCAGGAATTCCATTTCCTAGTCAAATAGGGTATAATTAGAGTGGGACTCTGGGCCCATCCCTCACCAGGCACTGTAACTGGGGAAGAGGAAGCAAGGAGCTATTCTGCTTCCTTTGGATCCGAGGGGCATCTGGAAAAGGAGAGGCATCATCTAAGCTCAAAGCCATAGAGCTGGTTTGCTTCCCCAGAGCAATGAGGCCTGCTCTCCAGAGAAATAACAAGTTACAGTTTTCATTCATCCACAGAGCCCTTGCGCTGGGGTGGATGTATGCGGCAGGAAAGACAGTGCACCTTGTCATTTTTGGTTTCTTCAAGACAGGCCAAGGAACAAACAAGTCATTTAGAAACTTGTTCCTAGGATTAGCCCCTGATGAGATCCTGTGTGCAATGTACAGAAGGCCTATAGGATGACTCTATGAAGGAAGGAATGAATGAATGCTTGGCCACCTAAGCCTTTTGGAGGAATCTTCTGGCAATGTGCATGGCCTTAGGACACATTTATTATGCATGTTCCATGTATCAAACCCTGATCCAGGGATAAAGTTGTGTGTCATTGTCTTCTGCTCTGCAGCTGGGGAAACAGACAAGGAACCGAAAATGACAAAAGAGAAGGTCAGTGTTTATCAAGGTCTGCACTGAATTTGTAAGAAGGTCTTCTATTTCTGCCTGGGTAAAAAGTAGAATCCTGGGTAATTTTCCAGAGTGGTTGATGCCCAGACTGGGTGAAGATGAAAAAGTGTTACTTGGGCAGGGAAGAAGGGAGCAGCAGCCCAGGGAAAGGAACATACTCTCCTTGTGCATGTGCAAGAAAGAGGGGGAGAATGGCCACGCGCGGTGGCTCAAGCCTGTAATCCCAGCACTTTGGGAGGCCGAGGCGGGTGGATCACGAGGTCAGGAGATCGAGACCATCCTGGCTAACATGGTGAAACCCCGTCTCTACTAAAAAATACAAAAAACCAGCCGGGTGAGGTGGCGGGCGCCTGTAGTCCCAGCTGCTCAGGAGGCTGAGGCAGGAGAATGGCGTGAAACCACGAGGCGGAGATTGCAGTGAGCTGAGATCCGGCCACTGCACTCCAGCCCAGGGCCACAGAGCGAGACTCCGTCTCAAAAAAAAAAAAAACGAGGGGGAGTGTGTCATGTTGCAACACTTCCAATAGGGTGTACTCAGGGGTATGCAGAACACTGAGGCTGCAGAGGGTGGCAGGGACCAGACCATCAAGGGACTCCTAGGCCAAGCAAAAGTGTATGGATGCTGGTCTGAATGCAGTTGTGTTGGATGTGAGTGGTCAAGAACTGAAAGTCTGTACATGGAGATGTGATCTGATTGAACTTCCCTATGACTAGGGCTACAGCATGGGTATATTAGTCTGTTCTCACACTGCTAATAAAGACATACCCAAGACTGAGTAATTTGTAAAGGAAAAAGGTTTAATTGACTCGCCATGACACATGGCTAGGGAGGCCTCACAATCATGGTGGAAGACGAAGGAGGAACAAAGTCACATCTTACATGGCAGCAGGCAAGAGAGCATGTGTGGGGGAACTCTCCTTTACAAAACCATCAGATATGCACTATCATAAGAACAGCATGGGAAAACCCCACCCCCATGACTGGATTACTTCCCACCAGGTCCCTTCCATGACACATGAGGATTATGGGAGCTACAATTCAAGATGAGATTTGGGTGGAGACACAGCTAAACCATATCAGTGGGTCATGGATTGAGCATGGAGGAGACAGCCTGGAGGCAGGACAAACAAGTGGGGGACCATCGTCAGTAATCCAGGCAAGAAGAGTTGTGTGAGGACGAAAGTGAATCAGATCACATTATTGTATTAGGGATGTTTGTTAAATAAGTAGAATTTAGCTGTGCTAGTCACAAAAAAAGTAACTCTGTGAGATGATAGACTAGCTAATCCTCTCTACTACAGTAAAAATTTTACCATCTCTGTGTGTCCCATAGTATGTTGTAAGCCTCAAATGGATGGAATAACATTTATTGAAAAACAAAAAGAAATGATGGAGACCTGAACAAAGACAGTAGCAGCAAGGGTTGAGACTAGGGAAGGAGTTCAAAAGAGATTTTGAAGTTGAATCAGCAGGATTTGACTGGATATGAAAGGGAGGCAGAGGGACTTGTCTGGGCTGCTGTCTAGGTTTCTCCTGTGATGCACAGGTGGTCAAAGAGGGTGTTGTCATTCAGTGAGGATACTTTAGGAGCAGGAGCTGGTTTGGGTAAGTGAGATAAGGTGCTTGGAGGGAAGAGAAGGGTAAACGTGATGCCATCTCTGCAGAGTCCAGAAGAATACATCTTTACCATTAGTGACAATTGCCTCTCACCTGCCATCCCAGATGACTGCTGGGAAAACTGGGAGGTCTTTGGTACTTTTCCATTTTCTTTTCAGTCACTTCACTCTCAGCAAGCATATCTAGGTCTGGGGTAAGATATCATGCTAGGCATTAGAGATACAGTTATGAAGAAGGTACAGGTCTTGCTCCCATGGTGTTTGCATGGTGGTCTCTTTCCCGTGCACACTCCTTGGCCTGCTCGTCTGTGTGCACAGTCCCATATCCCACTCCCAAAGTGATTTTCTTCTTAGTTATTGCCTCATTCCACATACAGTGATTGATGAGAAAGGCATAGAAGATTTGGCTGTTCTCAGTGAGTTTAGAGCTTTAACAAGGGACTCTAGAAGTTGAAGAACTCATTATCAGAAACGATTACTTCTGACAGTGGCATTTCCCCATCACACCAGGCAGTGAGAGAAGTGGCTGTAGTCTGGGATAACTTCCTGTTGCTCTGACAGGCAGACTGCCTGGGTGGTAGCTACTCTGCCACCTTGGAGAGTCCTTCCAGTTCCAACCCCTTGCTCATTCTGAAACCAGACTTCAGCATTCTCTATTAATAGTAAAAGGCTCTCCCACCTTTAGAATGAAAGAAAGACCATTTCAGTAGGTTTAGGAGTCCTGAGTGCTTCTAAATCTCCCAAAATATAAACTCTCTCTCCCCTGATCAATTTAGCCACCCTCCAGCAGCAGTAAAAATTTAACAGAGCTGGAATCAGAACCACCTTCCCTCCAACTCTGTATTTTCTTTTCATAATTTCAGTGACAGACCTATTATTCAGGTGCCTTCAAAGGATTGCATTATCAGAAACAAATTCCACAGGTTCTCATTGTACCCCCGAAACCAAACAGACCAAGCAGAAGAGGCCGACAGATAAAGAGGAAGAAAGAAATAGTTGGTTCTATGTGAATGATGCCATTCCTCCCATGTATTGGTACTTGGGACAAGAGACACCCTCGGTATTGAGTGAACCTAGGGAGGCTCTTTTTACTTCCCTAACCAGGTGATGCAAGATGCTTCATTCAGGCCAAGAGCCAGACAAAAAATATAGAAAACATGCAGATGAGGGAGGCATCTTTGCCTGGGTTCCCTTAGCCCAGCTACCCACAGAGCTGCAGAGGGGAAGAAATGTTAGAAATTTTCTGGTCTGAACTATAGTACTACATAAATATAGAATGGGGGAGATATAGCTTAATAAAAACTCATGTGAAATAAAATACAGGTATTGAGCTCAGCTTGGGAGATATAGCAGAAGAATACTGAAAAATTAGGGGAGCAACTGGAATCATGCAGGCTATGAAGTCAGGTGACAGGAACTGTAGCTCAGGTCACAAGGCCTGAAGAAGCTTGGAACACAGGAGTCTGGGGTGGGAAGCTGGGGGAGGAGGGGGGCAACAGAACAGTCTATTCACGCTTGAGTAATTGTCCCATGGAATAAGAGCAGGCATCAAACCCTTTGGCCTTAAAATCTACTCCATTGCTTTGTTTTACTTTTGAGAAATCTAAAGCCTAGAGGATTAAACAACTTTGTCAAGAGCAGGCCTGAACACTGGGTTCCTGTCCTACCAGAGGCCACTTATCAGATACCACTGACTCCATACCTGGGTATACAACTGCGTGTAATAATTAAATCACCATATGTGTGACTAAATAATAATTATAATAATAAATAATAAATAAATAAATAATAAAAATAAAATAATTTAAACACCATATATACATATATACTTATATACACAATATAATATATATACACAATATAATTGTTATTACATACATATAATCATATGTATATATAATTATACATAATATAATTTATAGACTGTATTTAATATTATAATATTCAATATATAAATTGTATATATATTCTATAGTATTATATACCATATAATTTTCAAATATGTATTTATTTGAACGCCTACCATGTAGAAAGTCCTGTGCTACATGCCAAAGGGATTTCAAACCGTATACACTGACCCCTGCCTGCAAAAACTTCTAGTCTTATCAGGGGAGTGAAGACTGAGGCCCACGAGGGATGAGCTGCCTCCACCAGGCAAGACAATGGCCGTCTAAAGGGAGATGTAGGTAAGAAATGCTCTTACGAGTGCAGAGATGAGGGAGATCACTTTGGTGGAATGCTAGGTTATAAAAAGATGTTTATAAACTTTAGGATATGAGTTCATTCTAGCTTGCTATCATCTATGTCTTTTCCTTCTGTTAGCTAGTAGCTCCTTCCAGAGCTGGAACCCTGTCCTTTGCTTTTTCTCTTATCTCCATAGAGTACCAAATACGAGCCATACACAAGTGCTTAGCATAACTTAAATAGAAAACTATAAGGAGTTGACTTTTTAAAATGGAGATTTCCTCTTTCATAAAGCTCATCTGTTCAGATAAGAGCCCATTTCCGGGGATGGTTGGAGACCAAGAGTCTGGGACACAACTAGGACCCTGTTCTCACCTAGGTTTTCTCCCTCTGGCTGAAAGCTGACAGACATTTGTGAGGCCTCAAGCTATCAGGGCAGTCTTGGGGATTATCTGGTATCTTATTCGGCTCTGTGTATTTCCAACAAAAAATGGGAGGGAGGAAAAGGATGTTCCAAATCAAAATAAGCCCCTCTGATAGTGTTTTGGTGTTTCAGCTGAGAATTACACTGGAGAGAACTATATTTTTCTGGGGTTGTCAAGGCTCCCCAGCTAACCTCCACAGTTGCTGTTTTGAGGGATGAGGAGTTTTACCTAACCCATGAGGAAGGTCCCTGTAACTGAAGCAGTCACCATGTTTTCTGAGGGAGAACCAGGTACAAGATTCTGTGCTAGCAGGGTGGTATAGAGGAAAGGACATAGAACGAGGAGGCAGGAACCCTCAGGTTTTAAACATTTATTTAAAAAAATTTTTTTTGGAGAGACAGGGTCTAGCTCTGTTGTCCAGGCTGGAGTGCAGTGGCATGATCATAACTCACTGCAGCCTCAAACTCCTGGGCTCAAGGGATTCTCCTATCTCAGCCTCTGAAGTAACTGGAACTACAGGTATGCATCACCATGCCGGGCTAAATATTTTTCTTGTATTTTTTTTTTTTTTTTTTTTTGTAGAGACAAGGGTCTTGCTATGTTGCCTAGGCTGGTCTCGAACTCTTGGCCTCAAGTGATCCTCCCACCTTGGCCTCCCAAAACACTGAGATTATAAGCATGAGCCATCCCGCCTGGCCTTGTTTTAAATAAGACGTTTCAACTAGGTGACCTCTGAAGTTTCTTCTAGTTTAACAGTTTTGTTCCATAAGAGAAACAAGTATTTATTCACTCAATTCAGATCCTGCAGAGTTGCGACAACGTGCTCAGGCTTGAAGGGAGAAGAGCCCTGGGAACTTCCTCATTAGGGTAGGCTCTAGTTTTCACGGAGAGAAATCCTGAGCTCCAGGAGGTTACCACTGCACTGATGTAGATCATGCACCACGTACTCATCAGTGAGAGGTCCTATAGTTCATTCCATGCAAAAATCTGCAAAGAGGTCCGCGAACAGCAGAAGAGCATGGAAAATGCTCATTAAGCTCTATGGTGACCAGGAGGGAGCAGGCCCTAGGTGGGGAGGTGGGCGAGCCCACAGGAGCGAGGGGTGTTCCGGTTTTCACAGCTGCTCTGCACCTTGGCCACCCCAAACTCCTCACTTTACTGTCAAGAAAAGGAGATACGTGCAGAATCTCCAATTTAGGCTGAAGTCTAGTTAGACAAGCCTTTCAGTTTTCGTTGCCAGAATGACTTTGCCATATATGTCACTCTAAAGCCGCCTGAGGAGGGGGCTGGAGTTAGACTCTGCCCCAGTGACCTAAGATAGCAGTTAATCTCCACGGAGCCTCTCCATAAGGGGGATAGGCCCCACGGGGACGTTGTGTCCATTTACTAATGACTGTAAAAGGCTGTGAAAATCCCAAGTACTGGAGGAATGCTGCTCACAGCAAAGGGAGAAGGAAAACAATGTAGTTCCAGGACACTGCAGCCTGAAGACTTTCTCTTTGCTGGGAGGAGCAATGTGGACACTCTAAGTACCCTAAATACACTGACTTGATCACTGTGCATTATATACATCTGACAGAATTGCACATGTACTCCGTACATTTGTACCAATAAAAAAAACTTAAAGAATACAGGTTGCTGGAGGTAGATTTAAAATGTCTAGTTTTCCAACGGGAAGGCATGGGAGAACCATTACGTGTTCCCAGATGGGGCTTGTGGTTCCCCCTGCGTGTTTCTGGTGCCCTCTGTGCCCACCTCTGTCTAGGGACTCAGTACATCATCCTCTTACAATTTTCCTCCAGTGTTTATCTTCACTGGACAGGGAGTTCCCTGAGGACAGGAACCAGGCTTTCTATTTCCAGCCTCTAGCACAGTGCTTCAGGTAATAGATACTCAAGTAAATGTTTGTTGACTGAAGAAGTGATCCATTATTAAGCCACAGCATGGACTAAAATGGACGAGAACCCTGGGCCATCTTAGGAATGGGAATGGTTCCCTTTGAATATCCACACTGCATTTCCACGTGTTTATCAGGGAGTCATAAATAATGATTTGGTGAGAGCAGGAGGTTTTGTAAAGCAGGGGAGGAGGAGGAGAAGCACCTGTAGGGGCAGGTGTGGGTCTGGGTCAGGCTCTCTGACGCAGCCAGTGGTCCAGGACCGCTGACGAACCCTTCTAGTCAGACTGCGTGTCTTTCACACTCCTCCGTGGCTTAGGGCACAGACTAGGGGCTCAGATGGAGGAGGAGTCATGGTTCCCATTGCCCCTTCTTTTCTGGACTCCTTTGCTACTCTGTGATACTATCATTCCATTCCCCAAAAAGAGTCAGATGGGAAAGATGAGCAGAAAGGAGGGGAAGCACAGCTGGGCACAGTGGCTCACGCCTGTAATCCCAGCGCTTTGGGAGGCTGAGGTGGGAGGATCACTTGAGGCCAGGAGTTTGAGACCAGCCTGGGCAACATGGCAAAACCCTGTCTCTACTAAAAATACAAAAATTAGCCGGGTGTGGTGGCAGGTGCCTGTAATCCCAGCTACTCAGGAGGCTGAGGCAGGAGAATCCCTTGAACCCGGGAGGCGGAGGTTGCAGTGAGCCAACATTGCTCCACTGTGCTACAGCCTGGGCAACAGAGGGAGACCCTGTCTCAAAAAAAAAAGAAAAGAATAAAAAGGTTGGGGAGCAGCAATCGCTTTGGGGTTTGGGGGTGGGGAGGCCCCAGGGACTGCAGAGGAATAGCTACTACTGCTGCCATTAGTTGCCTTCCACTCTCCACACCCATGAGGTTTGATGTCATACTCCATGAATGAAACTTGGAAATAATGCACGAAAATATGTTTTAGACATAGAGTGCCCTATCAATAAAAAGGATCCTTATAATTGTTATTAAATCTTGCCAGAGTGAAATATTTCCTCTAGGATGAAGTTGTTTGGCACATGGGAAAAATAATCCCTGCCGTCAGCCTTGCAAATAGCTAGCAAACATTTACTAGTCTACCGTGTTTTGGGGGTAGGGGGAGGCACTGGTGGCCGGGGGTCTCTCTCTGTATATACATATTCCACATGCATTCCCTCAAGAGGCACATGGAAAATGTAATGAATGAAATCATTCTTGCATTCACCTGGTTTAAATAATTACTCGCCAGATCAAGTGGGTGGGTTGCCTATTTTAAGATCTTTGAGGAATCAAGCAGAAATCAAAGTTTTCATTTCAGATGGCCCACTAAAAGGATGACTGCTCCAAGCCTTGGTTTCCTTTTTTTTTTTTTTTTTTTTGTAAAATGAGGATGAAAGTAATAATCACAGAGGTTCCTTTCCATCTCTGGTAATTGACGAACCTCTATGGCTAATAATGTTACATATCTCTGGGATGTGGCAGAAAATAACTAAGACTAAGTGAGAACGATTCAGAGATCCTGGAAAGAAAAGCGTCAAAGGAACAAGTCTCCTGCATGGGGTCTGCCCTGAGTTACAGCCTTGACTCTTCCACTTGCTAAGTGGGGGGATGTAGGCAAGTCACGTAAACTCCCTGTCCTTGGTTTCTGCATCAGTAAAATGTGCAGCTAGTAATTCCTACCTCAGAAGACTACTGTGAGGCTCAGAAGAGGTATATGAAAAACTTTTGTGTAAAATGTTCTTCAAACATAAGTCATGGCAACCCTGGTTCTGCCACTAGCTTTAGTAGAATGTAGGGGCTGCCCAGATCTTTTTTCCCCTAAGGTCTCTTCCAGTTCTAATAGTCTATTCTTTCATCGTGATATTTCCAAGTGTTTTTGTGAAATACCCTATTGGCTTGCTATATGTTTATAATCAACAAGTGTATAATATATTGGAAGGGGCTTAGATATCATTTGCTCCAGCCTACTAAGTCATGCAAAAATTCTCTTTATGGCATCCTTGACAATGGGTTCCTTATCATGATGGAGAAATCATGCCTAACAAGGCAATCTATTTTGATTTTGAGCAGTATCATACTTTCACAGGTTTTTCTCATATTGAGCCAGATCTGCTCCCTGGTAAATCCTACCTACTGGCCCTCATTTCTGTTCCCTCGAACTGTGAACACTCCAAGCAATCAGTAATCAGTTTTATCTCAAACTCCTCTATTGGTTAATTATTCTTCCCCTGATTCACAGATATGGAGAAAGAACAAAAGTTAAGTGATTGGTCCCTGGTCACAGAGAGGGACGCATTAGAGTATGATGGGAACTTGGAGCTCTAGGGGTTTGAGGTTGTTTCTTAACCCTCCTGAGCCACACAGAAATAGTTTTTGAACTTCTGCAGAGAAGCCCCTGTTCCATTTTCCCAATAAACCACAATTCGTTGCTTTGTTTTAGAGTCTTCTGTTTAGCCAAATGTTTTCATTACATTAATTGTAAAAGGTTTTTTGGGCTGACCCAGACTGACTCACTATCACACAAGTGCACACACACACATGCAAAACACACACACACACACACACACACACACACACCCGACATGTAACCAGAGTGCTGTGTCAGGAAACTCTAGGAAAAGCTGTCATATGTTAAGTTTTTTCCATTAAGCTTCAAACAATATCAGGAAAATAGATTATATGTAAACAGAAGAAATATCTCTAAGTTTTAAAACAATGTTCTCAACTCAAGTAAATCCAGTGATGTAAAAGAAAGGAACTAAGAAAAGAAGATCACAGAACGGAGAAGTTTGTAGAATTTGAGCTTTGTTTGGATAAGACGTGGAATATCATCCTTGGTTGCTGATTTTTTAGTTTTTGATTTTTGTCTTGAGCATGAGGTCACCACATAGAAAAATGCCCAGTAGTGAAGTTTGTGTAGGACAACGGGGAAAAGAGAGAGACTGTCCCATTTCCTAACTGTCCATGGAGGGGTTCCCAGGTCTCTGGGAAGCTCAGCTGTAAGAGGAAGAAGAGCAACAGTCCTTGACTCCTTGATGTGAATGGTGAGCTTTGCGCTTTGGAAGATTCTGTAGCATCCTAGAGAGAGAGCTGTGCGGGTGACTTAGGAACCCCTGTCCTTCTCCCAATACCAACTATATTGTCCAAGTAATGAAACTGAGGCCCCCAAAATCACAGGGACTTGTGACCCACCATTCAGCGGAGCCAAGACTAGAATCCAGCCCTGGAGTCTTAGTCCAGGGCTCTTTTTACTGTGTCCGTGAGCAGAGTATTTGACTTCCTTCTTACTGCCCGGAAGATGGACACCCTAAAAACAGTGGTCCCTTCCATTCTTCTGAAAGCACGAAGAATTATGCCTTTCATTCAGGCACAAAGAAAATCATATCATGATTTCTGTCAATGATCATAGTTCAAAGTCACAATTGTTTCAGATTTATTTCTCATATTTAGACTTACTATCTTACATGGTTAAGGTATTTGTCTTCTAGATTTGCTGTAAATGAAGGAAGAATTTTAATAGCTGTCCAACTAGAGCAAGAAAAAAAAAAGAAAAAAAAACTAGGCTTTTTTTTTTTCAAAGTAAGAGAGGAAAAATAACATTAACACAAAGGAACATTCTTACTAAGAGTAGGTGGAGAAAGGCATCTGAAAAATAATACCTCAAGATGCATTGAAACATTTTAGGGAATTAGGGAATTCTGATCTCTTGAAAAAAAAAGAAAATTAATATTAAAGACAAGCTGTGAGTTTCCATCTGGCCTTGCTGCTTTCCACTAACGCTTCCATGACGGAATTCATCTGTCCATCAACTGTCAAAAATTCTCCTGTCAGTAAATCCCACGATACCCCAGCAAGCCCACCCCGCTCAAAATATTCCATGCCACTAACTATTCCGAATTCTGAATCCTTTTTTTTCAGATCTCTGTACTATAAGACATAAAAGTTGCTGCTTTTTTTCTTCCCTTTTTCTCTTCCTTTTCCCAACATCTCTTTCACCCCAACACTCTCTAGTATGGGGGTAAAGGGAACTTGGGTGGAAAATTTGGGGAACCCTCAGCTATTGAAGATTATGTTCCCACCAAGTCTCTTCTAAGCTTTTTCACTGGAGTCTGACAACAGACAGCCCACATCTGTTTTAAAACACTGAGTGCTTGTGAAGTGTGAACTCCCCACTGTTTAATGTAACTACATGACTATTTAATGTACACAGTGGTAGAGCCACTCAGAATGCCAAACTGTTGTGACATGCCTGAAGGACGTATATAAACATAATATACTGTGGTTTATTGTGACAAAGAACATCTATGCCACAAATAGGAAGATCTGTTTGCTTACCAGTGTAGTCAAAATGAGGAAGGAAAAACACGTACAGTACCCTCTCCCCCGCCCCATCACCCATGTCAATAGTGAAATTGATACTGGATTGATGAAACAATACATCCAGAATGGGCATTTTATAATGTCCTATTGTAATACTTTTAAGTCCAGGATTTTGAAATGAGTCATTCATTAAATTAATCTGAATATATAACGCAGAGGGAATAGAGGGGAGATAGAAAGTCACTAGAGGGAGGGCTGCCGAGAGTTTGGCCTCTTCTAGAAACTTTGTTCCCTTGTATGGGTATAGGGGACATTTTCGGATGGCAGAGACTTGGGTAACATGTTGGTGCTGCTTTTGGCCAACTTGGAGATCGTAACTTTCTGTACATTGTTATCCATGGAAAACATACGTGGCTGCTGCTTGTGTTAATAAACTAAGAGAAAAGACATCATGGCTTTGCAAATGCGTTTTCATTTTTAATATTTCTCCCAAAGGTGGATTCTTATATCTTCTGACATCTCATTAATCAATTGATCAGAATCTGTTCTCTTACATCTCATTGTTACAATTCTAATTAACCTTTGCTAGTTAAATACTTGCCAAAAATCAGCTCCAATTGTAATCCCGTTTCCTCTAACCCAGGCATTTCAGTAAAAGCTTTTCTTTCTATAGGTCTTCAATAGGAATGAAGTGGAGAAGAGCTATACTGTGTGTGCTATCTGTTGCTTTTTAAGGGATTTTGAAATTCTAGAATAAAATCTTTAGGCATGAAACACAGATGAAGATGATACTTTTAGTGAGCCTCCAGAGTGTAGATAAGGGTATTCTTATATATACGTTTAGGAAAGTATTAACCTTTTTAAAATTCAAAGTTACCATTTCTCAGAAAATAATTACTTCCATGGAAGACAAAACATCCCAAAGCAAAACAACAACAGCAACAAAACCCTCTTGTAAATGATACTGAGAAAGAGAACAGAGATCTAATTCTAAAATAAAATTTAAACTGCTATTGTTGTTGACATTTAAGTTATATTGTTTTGGTACAGACTAATATTCAACTTCATCCAACATTTCTAGGTTGAAAATACCAGTGCAAAGTCCTGGTCATTAGGAAAACTTACTCCTGCCTCTGATTATTACAATTTGGGGTTCCCGTGGTTTGGATATTGCTATATCCTGTGGCTCACATAATTTCCCTTAATAACTTAGCAGTCACTAAGGGAACCAATCTGAGAAGGCCTTTACAAAAAGTGGTACCCGCTTTACTGTTTGCCTTAGAACTGCAGCCCACGTCCTGGAGCATCGGGGGTGCTAAAGACTTTTCTCATAATGGAAAATTTAAAAGGACAGTTTAAGGAAAGCTCAGTAGAGGAGCCAAAGATGGAGAAATTCAGCAACACACCAGTGAGGAGAAAACCACTTTTGCAGAGCAGGGAGAGTTTTGGTATAAGGTCTTTTGGGATCAGATTGTTGCTTTTAAAATGTGGTGAATTAGCCAGTTCAGCTTCCACATGGTTTCATAGCATACTTTTCTCTACTCCTCTGCTGCCTTTAACCACACTGAACACTGCCATTCCTGAGCAACACTTCACATCGGCTCCTAATGCGGAGAAGTTTCTGGTTACAGGGCTGCAGTTACTGTCTAACGTTACCACCCTTCCACAGCCGAGCGGACTTGAACAGGCTTTTATTTTAATTTCCTTTCTCCCGCCGGTCACAACTTTGGAAAGCCACGCAAGCCTCGCCACACAAACAGGGTTAGTGCCACTTTAAGGAATATTTAAATTGCATTTCCTACTGTCAGTTAAATCTCATCAATCATGTTTTTAATTAAAAAGAAGGACATCTACATCCCACTTTCGACTCAAAGTGCATAATGAAATCGTAGATTGGGGCAGGGCTGGAGAGTTTCAGCTTTGCTGGGTGCATTCAGCAGAGATGCAGGGCAGGTCAGGAACACTGGTGCATATGCAAGTGGCAAACAAATAACACTCCTGATAGGGCCGGGTGACATGTGTCAACCCTTGTCATTGAGAAACAAGAAAGGCAATGTGCCCAGACAAAGGGTAGGGTGGAATCTCTACACACTGGCAGAACCTGACCCACGCGTAAGGGCTTTGTGTAGCAGATGCCGTTTCTCATTGTTCTGTGCCTCCCTCCCCAGTACCCCTGACAACAGCCACTGCCGCTGGCATTCCACCCTGACATCTGTTCAGCTTTATTGATGCGGCCCTGGAGGAATTCCCAGTGTAAACAGGGAATTCTCTAAGGGAACCCCATGTTGTAAAGGGATGAGCTGCATAATGCAAAGATTTAACCACTATTTAAAGGTGTGACACTTGATTGAAAGTGACTTGCTTTTTCCCCCCTTTCCAATCCCACCTCCCTCTCCACCCTTAACTGTATTTGGCACCAACTGGCTGCAGCAACACCCCCACAGGCCCCTCCATCGCTTTGTTTTCCTGATGCATAACTGTTAGGAAGAATGAAGGATGGGGGGCCTTGGGTACCACCGTCCAAAAAAGCCACTTAAAAAAAATTTCTGGGTTACAGTCAATTGAATCTAGTTGTCGCGTTGGGATCCTGCCCGCTGCCCACCCACACTCCTGGAGAGAGACAGCTTGCAAGTCGCTTGGTCCTGTGGCTGAAGCTAATGGGGTGGGCTTTGTGCTCCTTGCTAGAAGCAACTGTGGCAGTTTGCAGTCCCAGAGCAAAGCCTGGTGGTACTAGTTCTGGCAGTGCTAGAACGTAGGGGATTTGCCTTTGGGATTTTGTGTTTTTGGCAATGATGCCGAAGGATATTAAGAAGGATTTTTTTTTAAAAAGCAGACCTGATGGGATATGCGATGCATCCGTCATTGCCCTGGCAAACATACATGTGCTCTAAGGCACCTCTGAAGTGTCACACTCTCACTCAACTTCCTGGCCAATGTTCAAGTACAGGGAGTGTCCTGCGAGCTCCAGCCACGCATATTGTGTCACTTTGGTTGAGCATGCAGAGATCAGTGAATAGGGCCCTGTGCAGCAGGACCACCTCTATTAGCAGTGCACTTGACTTGTGATACGACATGGACAGGGTCTATTTCATGAGGCCGTGGGCTGAATTTGGATTCGTGTGGTTCCAACTCTCTTCCCTTCCAAATGACTGGTGGAGAGACAAAATTTGAAAGCGGCAATGATGTCCTCCTGCACTGTTTCAGAATAAATGAGGTTGTGGGTTCCCATGATAAGGGCAAAATAAAATAATTATCAGAGCATGAAGTCAAAAGTCATAAAGGGAAATCCGTCTTTCTAAAGGCCTGAAGTATTGCTGACCTATGTTTTCAGAGAACAGATATCAAAAACAAGATTGGGGTGTGTGTGTGTGTGTGTGTGTGCGCGCGCGCATGCAGATGAAAGTCAACAATAAGCAGCAGCCTGCTCCTTCACCTGGAGTCCTAAGATTTGCTTTTAGCTGGCCATTCTTTTCCCCTGAAAGGGAGGTGCACTTCCATTGCATAAGGCAGTGAAGCTTTAAGAAGCCAGCACATCGCTCAGGAATGCAGCCTTGCCTTCCCATTGCCACAGATTGAATTTTTACTTAAAACAACCAAAACCCTCTAGAGAGATTTTATCTTTAAAATTAATTTATGTATTTTCTTCTGACCCAAACAATGTATGGTCATTTTAAAAAATATGGACAAATGAAATAAAATGAAAATGGTCCATTAACTTACCGCTCAGAAATAATTGGTAATTATTCCAGGTTTGTCTCTTCTCTCTCTGTCTGTATTTAAACAAAAACGTGGTTATCTTATGTTTACTGTTTTGCATTTTTTTTACTAGACTATCTCTTGGTATTATTAGATGTTATTCTATAACATAATTTAAATAATTATGTAGTATTTCTTAGTATATCATAGTCAATTATCCATTTTGGGACAAATTTGTTTTCCACCATTGTATTTGTTATAAACAATGCTGCAAGGAACATCTTTTGTAGTTAAAGCTTTGGGTATATCCATGGCTCTTTTTTTTTTTTTTTTTGACAAATTCTTAAAATAGAATTCCAGGGTCAAAGGCTGTATGCATTTTTAAGACTTTTGATCTATATTGCCATACAGCCAGAAAGATTGTACTAATTTATACTCCCACAAGCAGTGGATAAGAGTTCCTCAAATGGAAGTCTTCAGGGCATATTCCTCTGTGTCCGCATAAGGTGGAAGTCCGTGTGGTGAAGCTACAGTCCCTTTTCCATAGATTCATGGCAGCATCTCTAATTAATGTGTCCATTCTTAATGCTTTCCCATCTGTATTTCTCTGCATGCAGTGATTGAAAAATACCATCAACAGCTAAGTGCTGATAGCTGGTTCAGAGTCAGCAATGTCCTACTTTCCTTTCTGTCCACTTTAGAGTGAACAATAAGTTAAGTTTGACATTTTTAGCAGTCGCAGATTTAAAACAAACTGGAAATAGAATCCAGGCCCAGTTCTAAAAAGGACATGCGAACGCTCCAGCGTGCCTACAAGACCTGTTGGAAGGGGGAGAAAACAAAGCAACTCACAACGTTTCCAGTGAATGCACTTCCATCAGAACGTGCTATTGATGGGCTGCCCCTTTAAGCACAGTTTGCCTTCACTGAGTTTGAATATACCTTTTGGGATTCAAAATAATTTTGCAACAGTGGATACAGACCTTCTTTATGTGTTATTGGTCTGGGAACAGCAACAGATTAAAAAAAATATTACCAGGTCAAATAACAGCTGTTATTATTAAGTTCAGCTTTTATTATCAATTTTGCCAGTAGATTCCGGCAGTGAAAAAAAAAAAGTCTGCTTCTGAGCTTTTTACTAATCAGTACTCTCATTTTGCTAATATTCTAACGACTGTCAATTTACTTCAGTGCCGCCATTTGCAGAATTTTCCAATTAGCAGCAAACCTGTTCCACCTTCTCCTATAATTACTGAGGACTCAGTTCAGATCAGCTGCGGCCAGACAGCATATGATGTAGTTGCCAAAATCTGTGCAATGTTGTTTTTAACCTTTGCATGTGCTGGCACAGTTTTAACATCTCTGTTTATAGGCAGGAGGCTTCTGCCATAGTGGCATGTGTCAAAATATCAAAATTATTTTTAATAAACACACAACGACTATGAAAACACAAATAGGAGCATATTTGGGTTTTGGATCAATTTAATGTCTCCTTCAGATTCAGTAGCATCCCCCACTCTGCCCTGTCTTTTTTTTTTAATCAAGAGACTTTTGATAAGGAACAATTGAGAATTGCTGAATTGTATCAATTTCAACCCATTTCCTTTCCTAGTTAAAAAAAAAATTATTAAAGAGTGACAATTTAGAATGGAGGGCTCCTAATGATCATTTATCATAAACCTCTCATTTTTATAAATGAGGAAACTAAGGCTTAGAATGGAGGAAGGACTTACCTAAGGGCACACAGCTACTTATGTGCAGATCTGAGACTAGAACCCAGGTCTTCTGCCTCCAGTCCAAGTTTTGTACCACTACAGCATATATTTTCCCCCTTCTCCTGGTGGCTTCTAAATATGGGAGAAGACAGAAGGGAAGCCTCACCCAGATCCCTTGTTTCATAGAATGCCTTGCTAGCAAGATCAAAGCCAATCAAACTCTCTGAGAGCCGCCTAAACAGCTGACATTGCAGTAATAACAATAGTGCAGCAATAACTATTATTGCTACATGAAAAAAATATATTTAATAATAAGCTCATTGATTTTTAACAACATATCTGTGTTGCCTAATTGATGGGAAGTTGTATGTTTGTGTAGCCGATGGGCGTTATGAATTAAATATGGCCGTCTTTCCTTGAGGGGTTCATGTCAGTGCACGAAAGACGGAAGATCTACATTTCCCCCAAGCAAAATAGTCCCCTTGTACCAAAGCAGGGAAGGCTGAAATGCGAACAAAAATAAAAACCATCCATCACTGTTTATTAAGTGCTGCTACTTGAAGGTAAAAGGGATATTGAACTGTTTTTAAATTGGAAGGAATGTAGCTGGACAAAATATTGATGGTAATACTAGCTAGGTGACAAATTTTATTCTTTTGTCCACATTCATCAAAGGAGCAATTTGGAGTGAATTATTCTCTCCATGCGCATAAACCAATTTTTCTTCCCTTTTTATTTTTTAAGCACACATACTTATTAAGGAACATGGCATAGGAAGGATGCTATCTTCTGGTTCAAGTTGTCCAAGCCTTGCTGCATGAGTCAAAGGCTCCACAATTGCTTTAGACCAGGCCATGCATTGATCTTCAAGGTGCTTATATTACTATTACATTTTATATGTGCTTAAAGATTGAGGCAGACTGAGTCTGTTCCCACAATTTAAAAGAAAAGGGGTGGGTCAGATTTGATTTCATTTTTAGCTGTGGTTTTCAAGTGGAAGTTCTGAAGCATTTATTTATTTTTCCAAATTTATAGTATGCCCCTTCAGTCCAGTGTTCACTGGCTGCTATTCAATGAAAACATCCAAGTTTCTATGGCAAAATGGGCTGAGGCAGGGAAATGAAAATTGAAAATGTCGGCTGACAATGGGGAGAATTTCAATAAAAATTTAGTTTGAAGTTTCGTTCGCTTCAACTCTGTTCGACTTCAAGTTATTTCTGTTTTTGTGAGGCCATATAATCTCTGAGATGTTTCATGAAAATCTTACCAGGCAGTCCATTGTACTCAGAGATAGAGGGGGATTGCTGGATTTAAGACTCAATCCAATCCTCAATGTTGGTCTATATGCCTACTGTGTGTCCAGAGCTGGCCTGGAGGTTGGCATCCCTAACTTCTTCATTTGGATTTCTGGAATCAAGCCTCTTTCATCCTCAAATGTGCAGGTAGCCAAAATGACGGTCTCTTTACTTCTGACAGATCTCATCATCCCAACCAAAGTCAGTCATTGAGCATCAGAAAGAAGTTTGTTTGCAAGTACATTTATAAACCTAAAAATCCCTTGGATGAGGCTGCTGTCAAGCTGAGTGGATTTTCTTGGATGTCGTTGACGTCCATAGCTATCACTTTCTCAACTAAATGAGGACACTTTTAAGGAAGCTGGCTGGAGTTAATTAATCAGTCGATCAATCAACAAGATTTTAATGAGTCCCTGCAAGGCACTAAGCAGTGGTAACATTTATGTAGCACTTTACGGTTGCCAATGCACTTTCCCACGTATTGTCTTATAAATAGATATTCTTATAGGTAGATACGAGTGAGGCTTAGAGAGGTTCAGTGACTTCCCTAAAGTCACACAGCCATGAAGTAACGAGGTCTACTTCAGATCTTCCAGAACTGTTTTTCCTACACTACTTGAGACAGTGCAGGTGACCATAAGATGACCAGCCAGCTTCCTTAAAAGTGTCCTCATTTAGTTGTAAAGGAGATAGCTAAGTCCCAAATGAGCAGTACAGTCAAGAAGTATACCTGATCCTGGATGAGCCTTGGAGATGTAACCTGAATAAAACCGGAAGTCCATGTGTCCCTGCCGCAACATGATGTCACGCCCAAACATTTCAGCAGCTGAAAGTAATTGAAAGCGGTTCTAGTTTTTCTCTACATTTTTCATAGAACGTTGAAGTAATTATAGAAAATTCACTTCATAAAATATTGCCTCATTATTTTGTTCTCCATTCAGCTCCTGCATCAGTCACCGTAAAGTCTATAACCCTCATTCTCCATTGTTCTTCCCCAGTTCTCACCCTTACTTTTTCCTGTCTGTTTTTTCCTGTCTCTCGTGTGTAAACCTTAGCCCTTTCTACCACAATTCCACCATTTTCCCACTGATATCCTGATCTGAGCCAGGCCTGTGAGCTCAGTGGTAGGGAAGTGGGTGTGTGGAGAACAAGACTGTGAAGACTCAATCAGGATCAACATTACCTTCCTCGTGTGTGTTTAGACGTCCCAAGGAGGTAGTCCTTGTGGACCAAAGGATCCTGACTTGCAAGGCAGATGGCATTTTGTATGTGCTCTGAAGAGGAATAGAACTTAGAAGACTTTTTAAAGCACACATGCTTATTAAGGAAGATTTCAAAAGTGGAGAAGAAAAAAAAAACTACCCAATAGGAAGAAATGAAGGCACATAGTGAAAAAGTCTTGAAATAGAGAAGCTCCTTGCCTTAAAAACAGAAAAAGCCCACAATAAAAAGCCTCCTCGAGTGTCTGCTCTCAATAAACATCGTACTAAGTGCTCTAAGTCACTATAGACCCTGATAAAATATTTTCAGAAGGGAAAAATTTGCGCTGATTACTTCTCTCTCTAACAGGAGTTGGATTAGGACAGTGTGTTTTAAACAGCAAAATGCAAAGCCAGGATGCCCTGTTCACATCCCATCTCCACCATCTGGTAGCTGCATGACCTTGTGCAAGTTCCTTAATTTGGGTTTCCTCATCTGTGTAAAATAGGGACATTGATGTGATAATATGTCACAGGACAGTCGCGAATATTTAAATGAATCAACATGAGCAGATCGCTGCTCAACACTCAAGAAGCGTTAGTTGTATTCTTCACTATTATTAGTTGTAATATTACTCTCCATTGAAATCTGTCTGAGTAGTTCTTTTTGAACTGATTATAATAATATAATACAACTCCTGGCTATTGAGTGTGGAGATAGAGGCACCTCACTACATCAGCAGTTAATACATGAGATTTTGTTTAATCCTTGAAAGCATTCTGCATGGTAGGGCCCTCCTGTGCAGCAAGGAGGGACTCTTTCCTAGTCTGTTTGTAGTTTGGCCAAACCTGGTCCACTTCCTGGTAGAAAGGGATATCCTCTAGTTCCTTTCTCCTCTCCATCTCCCTGTTTTTTTTTTTTTTATTTAAAAATCATTTTATTATTAATATCATTATCCCATGTAGCCTAGTGCCTGTCATGTATAAGGAATGTCGGTAAATACTCCATTTGAAGCTTCTTTGTACACGTTTCCATTGTTAAATAAACTCTGAATTCACATAAAAAGCTGAACTTAATAACTCATATTTCCTTCTCTTGTAACAGACACATATTGGTAAAATATAAATATTCTTGGGCTCAGGCTTTGTTCTAAGGTCAGTAATTGATCACATGGTACAGCTATTGACAATAAAACCAAGAAAGTGTCAGCTGGTGTCCTGGCATGAACTAGTGCTGAGGTGGGAAGCAGAAAATTCACATTTGGTTTCTGGGCCAAGGTGGGGCAGGAATGGTGGTGGGGAGAAGAGGACAGGGAATGAGTCAGATGGGCGCAGGTGAAAGATCTGCATGGGTTCTCTTGCTGTCTCTTGTAGCTAATCCAGATAAGTCTTAAGTTTATGAAGACCAGGTTTCTGAGAGGTTCTTCTCTTCCTGCAGTATGTGGAAATCTAGCCTGTGCATCTTAGATGCTAGCAGTCTAAAGAGAACGGGTACATGTCTCAGGAATCCACACTAGCTGTACTTTTAATTTTTTCAGTATGAATTTCGGAAGGAAAAAATGTGCGCTGATTACTTCTCTCTCTAACAGGAGTTGGATAAGGACAGTGTGTTTTAAACAGCAAAATGCAGAGCCAGGATGCCCTGTTCCTGAAGAAAACTAAGAACAACCTAAAGAAAAACTTTTACTCTTGCAAGATTTTAATTTATTCCTTTTCTCTTTTAATTAGGGGAAACCCATTTCTAACAGATTCTGAAACTTTTGGCTACCTTTGTGTGGTGGATAGGATAGGAGACAAGCCTTGTTCCTTATTTGATGGACTTTTTTTTTTTTAATACATATATTTCTATTTTCATCAAGTGTGAGTAAATACATTCTGGGCTTTTCCTGAGGCAATGTAGGCCAGCTTTTATTCATGAGAGGGCTTTCTTATTAGAGTTACGTAATCCTTGTAGAAGAGTAGGGGATTTCTCAGAGAAGATTTTTTAAAAAATGCAATACTTGATACACTTTAATTATTTCTGCACTATAATAACAATATCATATAAACCCACACTGTTTAGGACTGCAGTTTCAGTTGAGTACATTTTAGCCTGATATGTACAAATAAGAGTGTTCTCAGGCCATAGCCAAGCCAATCACAGGACTCTTCTGCCATCCTCTCCCTTGTTCCGCCCCCCACCCCGCCTTCTAACACTCAGAGAGAAGGTCCTATGAGGTTTAACGTGCACCAGGAACTCCAGCAGGAGTTGCCCACCCTAGCAGAAAGGACCACATTATTTGGTGGTTTTAGGTTCTCTTGTGTTTTCAAGTTTCTATAGTGACAGAAGTTCTCCCTAGAGAGGACATTTCCTGTTGGTCCTTGTAGGAGCCAGGGTTCTCCAGAGGGAAAGGACCAACAGGAAATGTATATGCATCATATATATACATCATATATATGACATATAGTATACATGATGTATATATAATACATAATACACACATGATAGGTATTATATATAAATATATATATCTAGATATATATAATACACGATAGCTAGATATATATGAGATAAGGAATTGGCTTATTGTGGGGTGGGGTGGGGGCTGGCAAGTCTGAAATTCATAAGACAGGCCAGCAGGCTAGAAACCCTGGCAGAAGTCAATGCTCCAATTTTGAGGCAGACTTTTTTTTTTTCTCCAGGAAACCTCAGTTTTTCTCTTGAGACCTTCAACTGATTGGATGAGACCCACCCACATTATCAAGGGTAATCCCTCTATTTAGAGTCAACCAATTTGTAGATGTACCTTCAGTGTAACACCTAGATTAGTGTTGGATTAAGTAACTGGGTGCTAGAACCCAGCCATGTTGACAAAAACTAATGATCACAATCCTGAAACTCTCTTTCATCTACGGAATCCTTGGACTTCTGAATCCTCTTGTTCGCCCAGAAAAGATCATGTGGACTTCCTCCTTCACTCAGGGGGATAATCTGATCTGTTGGAGGTCCTTTGCTCAGACCTTCAGGGCAGTTTGGTAATTTAAATTGCCTCAAAGGTGATGAATAGAACTCTCGAATATACTTTCAAAGTCTTGCTGAGAAATAAATCAACTCCTGTTTGTGTTGAATGGTAGTAAAATCTCTTAGGAAAGAGCCCGGGAATGTGGTGAGGACTCATGCTTCCGGGAGTTTTTATGCCTGGACTTTGACAAAGTGGAACATATGGAGGAATCAATGAGTGTCATAGAGATGGGATCAATATGCAGACTTTCTGACTAAATGGACACCCTCAATACGGCACACTCTGAGTCAGAGAAGGTGAGGCATAGAGACAAAGATACATCCACATTGTGAAAGTGTAAAACCGATGTCCAGCTCACAGAGGCAAGAGTCTTCACCTTTCTGAGCTATTTCCTAAGAGACTGGATCATCATCTCATCTAAGCAATAGTTTATTATTTCTTAGCCAACTTGGGAAAATTATTAGAAAGGTGGGGGTGAGGGGAGACACATCCCAGGCCTGACACAATGTCTCCAAAATACCCTCTTTTCCCAGTGAAAGTCGGGGAGCCAGCCTGCCTTGGATTCGGGGCCAGGGAATACACAGAAACCCTCGACTTCTCATTCAGGCCACCATATGGCGAGAGCAATGAGATCCCCCTCCCATGTATTGTGGTCCACTGGTACCTGGGGACACAGAGTCTTCACGTGGTGGTCTTGCTTCATGGTAGAAGGACTCATAGTTCTCTAGTTCTCTTAAGCCCTTTTTGCTGACCACGTGTTTGAGGCAAGACTCTTTAGAACACCTATTGGGACCGGGGGACTGAGGGATAGCAAAGAAATAGACAAAGGGAGCATATCAAGGAATTAGCTGGTACCTGCACATATCAGCTGCACTTCAGCAAGATTTATAACCAGAATCTGTGAATTTCCAAACCCAAATATAGTGATAGTCACATTTGACCTTTAAAAAGCATTCCCCACAGGGGCTATAAGGGCTCTGCAAAAAAATCTTCCTTTCTATCATGAAAACGAAAAGCTGCACGCTTTCTCCTTTGCCCCAGATCGACTGTGAAGGGATTTGAGGCCCCACAGCCCATCGTGACTCACAGGCAGCTGCTCTGACCTGAAGTTTGCACAGACCTCCAAAGAAGACCGTCCAGAGGCTCGGCTGCCCACTGATTAGGCCCCAAAGAGTGATTCTGTGTTCCTGGCAACTGACACACACACATGCGCAGGCACACATGCACGAATGCACTGCGCAAAAGCAGGTGAAGTGCATTCACGAGGACTGGCTGAAGTGATGTGATGGTGGGTTGGGGGGTGACATATACACTCAGGAATTAGAGAAACGAAGGCTGACAAATGGTAACTTCCTCAGAGCCCCCTCTGCAAGGTTTCAGGTGCTCTGTTGACACTTTGCCGTATGTCTGCATGATACACTCACTGTAAGGCACCTCAGGTTCGTGGTGGAACCCAAGATTCTTGACCATTGCCCCATTTTTGTCCTCACAAGTCACACTGATGACTCCTCTCAGCTCCTTCTGTGCACCCTGGGTTTTCTGAAGTTCTCAGGACTATTTAGGGATAAAATATATCACAAATATAACTCTTCAAAATTGCAGGAGTTACAAGGGAAAAGATATGTCAGAATTTCCAAAAAAGGAGAAGAATATTCTCAGGACAGGTGAAAATACCACCAGGCCCCTGAGTGTAGTGCCCCGCTCGGTTGTGTAATCCCAACAATAGGAAAACCACCAGGGTACAGAGCTGCTGGGGAGCTGTGAGAACAGGACTGGCTTTGGAAACCCCTGTTAAGATTGTCTCCCCAGGGCCAAAGCAGGTGTTTCCAAAGCACCCAAAAACAGGTCTGGGAAAAGGCTCAGTCCTCTGTTAAAGAGTGAATTCTTTATTTTCTGTGCATCTGGTGTGTTTTTGGACACCAGTGGGTACAATTGTAGCTATATAGGCACTTCCAGGGGCAACTTGCTGCTCTGATATTCAGCATGGGTGTTAAAGGTGCAGAAATAGCTGGACTTGCAATGTCTTGTGCCAAATCATATATTTGCAAGAATCAAAATTCAGGTTTAGATGTCTGATTACCAAACCACAGAACTTCAGGATTAGTCATGCTAATGAAAGCCATTTGGCCCTGTTTTCTCTGCGAACAAAGCTATCTGTGTTGGTTCATTTAATCTAGCTTATATCTGGCAATTATTGATATTAAATTGATTTAGTGTTTCCAAAGATGTTTCAGACACCAAACACAAAACTCCCAGTTTATTTTACAGCTGAATACAGAACATGAATTCCTTCCTGATGTAATCAGCTTTTCGTTTAACCCCTAAAGTGTAAGCATTGATCCCTCCCTAACTTGGTGACTTAATTACCAACCATCGCGCCCTCCTTCCGTGTAATTTATTTTCTGGAAATAAACAGAACCCTGTGGGTGGAGGGTCACTTGCCTAAGCTCTGGGGAGGATCACTTTTACTGAGTAGGAAGACAATTGCTAAGTGTGTCGTGGTTACTTGCCAGAGGCTGAATCTACGGTAGGAACATTAACGATATCTGCTATTTCACAAGAAAGTTCTAAAAGGTGTTTTCAGTTGTTTCCCAAAGCACCTAGGTAATTCTCCCATCATCTCTCAGAGGCATTACCCAATTTTACAGGGAAGATATGTGAGGGAACTTGTATGAGGGATGACAGTGGGCAAGTGAGACTCAGAGAGGTGAAAATATTGTCAGTAATATAAACTGTAATTGAACATGAGTGCCTGCCTCTTAAGTTTTATCCTCTAGGTCACACTGCCTCCTACATTACATTATCGGTATTAACATAACCATGGGAGATTAATTTTATAGATCACATGAAAAGCAGATGACATTTATCTTCACTTTTCAATGCATCATCTCATTAGGAGAAGCATAAACATTCAGCCCAGGTTAAAAGAGTTAAGAACAAAATTAATCCGCTAACTGCTTTATTATTAAAAAAAATCAAAGTCAACCAGCTTTTATCTACCAAAAAAGGCTTTGTTATTATTGTATTGGGTTAGAAAATTTTCCTAACAGAATAATAAACTTCCAGATGAGGACAAATTGTGAAAAACCATGAGCTGGCCCTCACTAGGCCTGTTGGTTGAATTACATCAAACTTGAATAAAAGAGTTCTCCTGTGCCCACGACCTTGGCTAACAAAGCAGGGAGATGGGAACACCTTTTGATCAGTTTAGAACTTGTATTGCAAAACGAAAAACACAAAACAAAACTTGAAGCAGGCTTATCACTAGGAGTGATGAAATCTGCTTTTTACATAGACATATATATGTGTGTATGTTTACAAATAGAATCATTGCCTGGTTGTGTGTTCAGCATGATTTTGATGTGATCATCCTGGCAAGCTGAGAGATGGTAAAGAAAACAAAACAACCTGATTTTTCAGGTTCTGTCTTAATTCAAGGCACGGTTCTATCAGGAGGAATGGTGGAATTGTAGCTTCAATTTGGGTTGAATGAGGAGCTCATAAATTCTGACTCATGTATGAAACTAGATGATTTCCTTGTCATGGTGTTGGGCCACAGGCCTCTCTGGGCCACTTCTGGGAGTGGTTATACTGCCTATGGGCTTGCCAGGGAGAGCCTGATGTCAGATCCCTGCACAGACTGGCCTTTCTCCCAGCGCGGCTGGAGCGACTCCGCTGTGCGCCTTCCCGAGGGACCTGTGGCTGTCTCTTTCCCATGCTTCCGGACCCCGTCTTGCTGCTCACTTGAGTCCTGGCAACTCCCTGAGAAAGCAGAACAGGCTCTGTGGCCTCTGAGTAAAGGGCTGAGATGTTTTACTTCCAGGTCAGCTGCTGATTCTCCAAGGGATGCTTTTTTTTTTTTTTTTCCCTTTAGTAGTTGTGTTCCATTATTCACTGTGTAGGGAGAAACCAAAAACCCAACTCTAAACTCCAGGGTCAGGAAGAATCGTGTCAGTAAAATGGTCTCTGGCTTTTGCAGATTATTGGATACTGAGCATGTCAATTAGGCCTTTCCCCACCACTGATGTGAAAACATTTGTCATTTATTTAATTCTCTGCCTCATTCCAAAAAGAGCTTGAGAAAGTTCATTTGGTTTATCAGCACTCCTTTCAAAGGCAGTAGAAGATGAGAGAGCCAATGACACTGAAAGTTTCAACTTTTGGGGACTAGATGCAACTTTTATATTTTTTGTGTTACCCTGCCTTTTATGATATATATGGATGTGGTGTGTTGACTTAATAATGATATCTGTTCTGGCAGAGGAAATGGGTGGCTGAACTATTTTAAAGTTTAGGATCTATGTAGATATCTAAAAGCCCCACGTTCTTTTCCTCAAGAAAGGTTTTCTTATTTGACTCATCCTTATTATATGATCTTAAGTGAATGTACTGTGTAGAAACACATTTCTACCACACCAGGCTTTGAGAATCAATCTCATTTGATGAAGGGTAGGAATAAGTACCTAAAATAAATGCTAATTTTTAGAAATTATCCAGATTTATAAAACATAGTGTAACATAAAACCAGGTTTTTGTGTTTTGTTTTAAAGAAAAAAAGCAAAAAACAGCCTCATCAATTTGGAAGTTATTTGGAAAGCTGAAGTTTGGGCTGGGCTCAGTCAAGCACTTTTGAAACTTCAATATAAATTCAGGTTCTGGTTTTCAGCAAAGTGGGGCTGATTTGTGGGAGTCCCATGAATCTGCCCCATTTACATTGAGCCTTTCTTTGAACCTGAGTGAGAAATCCTAGTGACTCCAAATGGGATGGGAGATTTCATGCCTAGCCTCCATTTTTGAAATAAGATGGCTCAGTTTCACCTTGTTCTAAGAATCCAGCATATTTCTGAGCAACAGTGTAATATGGCATGGAAGGAAAGATTAGAAATTCCAGGTACACAGAAGCAGTGCCCAGGGGCTGTGCCTGTTCTCAATGGGCGCATCCTGGGGTCTGGTGTAGGCTCTGGTTCTCCCGTGAGACTTTTCATTTGAGCAGCAATTTTTTAAAGAGAAAATGGAAGAAGAGATTCTGGACATCTACTTAGGAGCAAAGTAAAAATTAATTACGTAGTGTCCTCTGCAAGATGACCAGAGTCAGCACAAAATGCAGTGGTGTTACAGAGAATAAAGAAACGTGAAACCGATAGCATTCTCTTGTGGTATATTTAAAAAAAAAGATTTCATTTTTGGTACTAAGATGTGGAAACCTTCAAAAAGTTGATAATTCCCATAGAGTTAATAGAGGCTTTAGGATCAATAAAGTTCGAATCACAAAAGGAACAAATAACTGATTACTGATTCCTGGAACATTGTATAGATATAGGGGTTGGGTAGAGCTTAGACCGATGTGATCATTGTCTACTTTATTGACTATACTCTGGAATATTATTAGCCTTATCTGAATGCCTTTTGTATCAAATTCTTGACCTGATTTTTGTCCCAGTTTCTCTTTTATATCATCTAGGTTTAGTTCTTCTTTAAGGAAAAAAAAATTAAAAAAATTCTAATGAAAGCCGGCTGACTCTACTATAAGTAATATAAGAAAATCTGTTTTGCTTAGGGAATGACAGAGTATTGAAATACCTGGTTTTATATTTTTATGTGGGTTTGGCAAATGTGGTCTGAAAGTGGCTAATATGATACCTGACCCAGTGTTAGTAGCTAATGATAATTCCACATGTACCAACTGCTACCTGTTAGCCTACAGGTGCTTTCTTTTTTCCTTTTTTTGGTACAAAGGTGTATGCACTGTGAATGTGGATCTTCATGGTTGAAGTGGCGGCAAGCCGCCATAGTTTTCGGATAAAATTGAGCCTAGCTGTAATTACTGTCTCGGTTTCTCTATTTCAGTCATCCCTTCTTCCCAACTTACTGCCCCCCGGCCCTGCCGACCAACTTTTAGGTAGCACATAAAAAGCACAATACATCACTCAGAATTTGCAAACTGGGGAGAGAGCAAAGATAGGCAAGAAAGAAGGAGGCAGAGAGACTGAATCACAAGAATAAACTAGAAGTGAAGTGAATGGAGGAAAATCCTCCTGCCAAAATAAAAATTAGAGAAATTTTTCGGAATGTGTATATTAGGTGAAAAAAAAAAAAATCCATTAGCTAAAGTGCAGCTTTGTTAACTAACTGCTTTATACCTTATTGCTTAAATGCCACCAAATTTCTCTTTCTCCCTCACAGCTGATTAGAAATTACTCAAAAGCTGACTAACTCTGCATGGGTCACAATCGCTTTCTCTCTGCCTGCTCTCCCGAGTACCTAGTTTGAAATTGGGTAGGCAAAGCTGAAGAAAATAGCCAAACAAAACACAACCCCAAACACAAAACCTCTTGCTTGTCAATAGGTGGGACTTGCTTGAAGGACCTGCCTAGCTCTTTCTGACTCAATTCTGCTCCAGTCTCAGGCCAGTGCTTTATGGAGGAAGTGGCGAAAGTCACCATTTCACCCTGTGAGTTTAACCATTAAGCGCTTTCTTGCTTTCTAAAAACAGACGCGCACGTGTTCCTGACTACAGGGAAACCAGGCCTCCTATTATAACCACTCAAAACGGGATATGAGGAATCTGAAAGAAAAGCACAATAGTTTCAAATGACTTTCTTGAAAGGTGAGGACATTATTAAAGATTTCCATGACCCTTTGTGTATTCTTTTGAGATAAAATAATTTTGGCCTCTTATTAGTCTTATTATTCCAGTTGTTGTCATGTTCCTTCCGAGAAACTACTAGAAACACAGAAAGCTCTTTTTCGTTGAGGCTTTAAAAAAATTCCTGAACCATTTAATCTCTCTTTTTTTTTTTTCTTTGAGACAGAGTCTCGCTCTGTCGCCCAGGCTGGAGTGCAGTGGCGCGATCTCGGCTCACTGCAAGCTCCGCCTCCCGGGTTTACGCCA
>NW_012119598.1:1113062-1125666 GCF_000951035.1 Colobus angolensis palliatus
GCCAGGATGGTCTCGATCTCCTGACCTCGTGATCCGCCCGTCTCGGCCTCCCAAAGTGCTGGAATTACAGGCTTGAGCCACTGCGCCCGGCCCCATTTAATCTCTTTAGATGGGTACTGATGCAAAAGCTATGGTTTGGCTTACAAAAACTCTCCGAAAGTGTTATGTTTCCAAACTACCCAAGTAATAACATTGCTTAACTCTGAAAAACTGTGACAGCCTTTTCCAGGTGCTTTCAAAATATTTTTTGCACTTGAGTTAGTTGTAGCAATAGATAGCCCCAGGAGGTAGCTGTCCTGGGTTCTCCTTCCAGATAAGAAGAGAAGGCAGCTCACACAAACCTCTTTCAGGGAAGAAGCAGAAACAGTGCCCCTGGCATCTGCTCCCAGCTTTGGCCAACAGCTTCCGAGATGCTGGTGTACTTTTCAACTTTCTTAACTCCCAAGCTAGCTTATCTTGTGGCTTTGTTTATTTAAAAAAAAATTCTCTTTTTTTTTTGGCTGCCTGGTATTGAGAAGGTGTGTTTAGTACGGTAATAAGCCTGGGAAAATGGTTTCCATTCTCCAGAAGTTTCTATTTATAGACTCACCATAAAAAACTGAATTAATAGAAAGCTAGGCATATTTCAAGTGACTTCATCTTTTTGACTTAACAATCTTTTGGCCACTGATAGCATAGGGATTTAGCTGAGTGGAAGGGCCAGGGAGCTCTCTCTTTGCCCTAAAATTATATTTCTCCTCTCTTTGAAGGTTGACTGACTTCTTCTTGCCAGAACATGCATTTCCCACTTTCTTCCTGGAGTCTTCCTCAACTTGCATGACCACTAAGCTTCCCTTGCCCTTCCAGATCTCCACCCTGCTCTGAATTTTCTAACGAGTCACCTACCCAAACCTTGGGCTCTCCTGATCCTGGTTTATTTTTGCAAGTCAAAATGAAGCTTGATGCTTGGTTGGAAAACTCTGTAGTTTTCACAGTGCACAGATGCATACTTTTCTTTGAGACTCCACTCTCCAGCATTAAAGAGAGACCCTTCATTGTAATAATTACCGAATGGATACAGTCCTAATGGAACTTAATTGTTTCCACTAGATGGATCTCGGGTGTTTTTGGCAGCCAAAATGAAAATGATTCCAAATACCATCAAAGGAGCTTATAAGCACCCAGCATGCACAGAGTGTTTTGATATACAGTGGAGTGTTAATATCATTATCTCTCCTAATACAACATACGGTTACTTTAATCCTTTCCCGCCTCTGTGATCTTGGAAGATCCGACGGATAGAAGGCAAAGAATAAAACATTATATACAAGGAGACAAAGGGAGAATTAGTCCCCATCCTCTGGATATGATTTTTTTTTTTGATTGTTTGAATGTTGGCTTCAAATATGTACCTTTATCAATACTGACTTCTGTATCTTCCACGCTAGTTTGAGTTTGTATGCGACATCAAACATACCTTTTCACACATGTTCTTTCCAGATTTTTTTTAACACTTACTTAGCAGTTTATAGAAGGAAGTGAATGATCTCCTCAAGCTGCTTACAAATTAAAAAAAAATCTGTGCTTATTAATTATGCAGGATTAGTCTAATTATAATTCAGCAAATTAATTAGCGACAGAAGGTGTTCTGAAACATTGGAGTACATTTGCATGTTAAATGGAGAGGCTAGTCTGTAATATATGTAAATTTATGCATGGCTTCATAGTTTAATTTAAAAATTTGTAGCTGCATATGGTATGGGAGCAGGTGAAAAGTCAGTTTTAGTTTAATGATGCTAACAAACATTGGATGGTGTCCTGTCTTAGCAAGAGAACGCACTCATATCTGCTAATCTATGAATCTGTCATAAGAATATAATGTTACATAGAGACACAATCTCAAGGTCATTGGAGAGTGAACCCATAGGTGCAATAGGTATAAAGCTGAAAACTGCAGAGAGAAAATGATGCCAGGAGAAACTCACACTCTGAACTTTGTCCGCCACTTTCTCCAACGTTGCATGTTGCGTCATTCCACCTTAGTTCAGGGAAAGTAATGCTCCAGCCTGAGTAAATAGGGGTATCTTTTTGTCTCGCTGGTATCTGTTCTGGCAGGTGTGAAATAGTTGTCCAACCTTGATTCCCTTTCCAAATCTCCACATTTGCACTCCATTTCAATTTCCTGGAGTCGTGGGAAAGTTATTACCGAGTTATGAATTAATGGTAGGGTAGAGAGTTTTACACATTGGCCTCAACCATCTGGCAAAACAGTAAAACCAGCGGACCAGGCAGCAGCAAAGGGCTCTGGGTGTAATTGGTGTTCACTGCTCAGCCTAGCATAGATGAGCTCTGCCGGGAGGGCAGAGAATGGGAGGGGGAGGGGAAGGATGGGGAAGGCAGGATGGGGAAGGGGTGCTGAGGAAATGGGACGGTGAGGACCCATTAAACTGATGGCTGACTAATAACTTCATTTCTCTCCTTCACCCGAGAGTCATGGTACTGGAAAGGGAAATAGATTTGTATTCTGATTCTGAAGTCTCACGGAAAGATTTTTTTTCCTCCATCCATAATATGATTCAGTTTTGCTGAGTTCTTTTTTCTTTTCTGGATGAGAAGGCAGAGAAAAGGATAAGGGCAAAGAAGAGGACACGGGTTGTTTCTTTTTTAAAAAAGGAAAAGATGGAACCTTGTGCATTGCAAAGAGCCCTCCAAAGACATTTTATGAGAACAATTAGAATTACAAACATGCTCTTAGTGTGTGTTTCATTCCAATTCAAGCCCAAAGAGTTTGATTATTATTTTCATTAGTGGTGTCAGATTTTTATCTGAGTACAAAAACAAGGACTTTTCCTCAGAGATTTTTTTCCCTGTGAGCCTCATGGTGTCGAGGAATAGAATTCAGGAGAATGAAGATGCGTCTGAATATAGAAGGGGGGAAAGAAAAAACCAAAACCACAAACACACAAAAACCTCCCAACATCCCCAGGTTCTCAGAAACTGTAGTGTGTTACCAATCAGAAATAAGTGGAGAATCAAAGTGGCCCCTTGTTTTTGCACTTCAGCAGCCTTTTACAGTCAACTGCTTGCCATTTGGGGTATGGGAGACGTTCCCTTCAGAGGAAATCGTGAAATTCCTTTGAAATGAAGTCTATTGGTATGGAGTCAGGGAGTCAGATTTACGTAGTGGGGGAAGTAGCTCCTTCCTGATGTTTAAATAAATGCAGCAGATTCTACTCGGGAGGCAGTGTGTTCAGTAATGAAGGAGCTCTTGCCAAACTGAAACGCTACTTCCAGGGACTTGAGCATGGAATAGAAAGTGACTCGATGGGGCCTGTTGCCAGTCAGAAGCCAGCATATTGTGTGGGTAGCTCTGAATTCTTTTGCTGGCCAGAGTTTACTGAAAGCAGGAATGAGGACTCTTATCCACCACTTTTTGTGTTTTTGTGGTTCTTTTTTCCCCTACTATCTGTGAGAGTGGATTAATTACATGTGTGTGTTTTTTTTTTCTTTTACTATCTGTTTCTTAAAAATTAAGGGAAGTTCTTCCAGTGGAGTACACATTAATATTGGAGAGATAAGCAGGGTAGAGAGGACCAGATTGAAATTTGTGGCAACTCCTTCTGGAATAATTTTGTTTGGAAAGTTTTAAAATGTGGTGGGGGAGAAAGGGGCAATACATGGGAAGGGATCATGAGTATGTGTAGCAAAAGGTGACTACCAGGCATTTACCCAAACACTTTGCATGAATAACTAGTCTTCCCTATTGGCCTTGAAAGGTGTTTTTTGTTTTGTTTTGAGATAAGAGTCTCACTCTGTAGCCCAGGCTGGAGTGTAGTGGCATGATTTTGGCTCACTACAACCTCCACCTCCCAGGTTCAAGTGATTCTCATGTCTCAGCCTCCCAAATCGCTAGGATTACGGGTGGTGTGCACCACCACACCTGGCTCATTTTTGTATATTTAGTAGAGACTGGGTTTTACCATGTTGGCTAGGCTGGTCTCAAGCTCCTGATCTCAGGTGATCAGCCTGCCTTGGCCCCTGAAGTGCTAGGATTACAGATGTGAGCCACTGCCCCTGGCCATAAGGTCTTTAATTGTTACTGAAAGTCCCTAATTGTTACAGTAAAAATTAAATCATCATCATCACCATTGTAGAAGCCATGAAATCACGTGGGCTTGGTATGGACACCCCAATTAGCTGCCGCATATAAGACTGAAATTATCTGCTACCAAATGCATTAGCTTGTTGGTCTATTTAAAAATCTCCATCATGGAGATCCTGCTCTGTCCCTTGGGTAAGTGCTTCCAAAATTTAGCCTTGGTGACTTGATTCCCAAAAAATGTTTTCCAAGATTTAATTCAACTTCTTTCGTTCCACGTTCGATTTTCAGCTTTTTCCCTCCCATTGTCTTGATAGACAAATGGCCCTGAATCTTTCTCATGCACTTGAATAATCTTTTTTTTTTTTTCAAAAGGCTAAAGCTATTTGGGTTATGCCATCTTTAAACAATTTGGGTTCTTGAGAAGTTTTGTTTTCTGAATATCTGATAGATTTACTTATCTTTTCCTTTGTGTCCTCCAAAATAGTCACAGAACTTCTAGAGAGTGCACTGCCCCATAGGAATGGTAGATATTTTTATTCGTTTGCTTGTTTTGTTTTGCAACATGAAGGGCTGCACTCTCATTCCAGTGGAAGGGGAAGAAAATGACAGGATTCCCCCGTGTGGATCAGTAAGGCAGTTGTCCTGTGAAACGGTGTCACGTGGCAACATGTTCAGCCTTTTTTTTTCCCCCCAAAGCTTGGCCAAGCTTTCACCAGACCAGCATTTTGCTAAGAGTCAGACAGACTGACTTCCACTCTTATTTTTTCTGCTTACTAACTGTTTTGCCTTGGGCAAGTCATTTAACCTTTCTGAATCTTGTTTATCTCCACTGTAAGATGGGGATGTTAATTTTCCTACTCCCAAAGTTGAGAAGATTACATGAAATCATGCCTGGCAAATAATATAAGCTCAATGAATACAGGCTATATTAATTATAATTATTATTTCATCATAGTCTTTTAGGCCAGAGGAATTTGAGAAGTTGAGTGTAGTTGGAAATAAGAAAATTTATTGCTTAAAACGTTTCTGTAAAGTTAAATTTTTCAGATCTGAAATGGCCTTTTATTGAAATAATCTGGGTGAACAAACATTAATGGTAATAAGTCCCTGCCTTAGGAATGTCTGTGGAGATTAAAGATTCTATACCTCTTCTGTTCATGTGTTTATTTTTACAATTTGAGGGGTTGTTTAACTAAATGGATTCGATAGAACATCAGCTTACAAAAATGAGTTTAAACTTCATTTCGTTTAAGCCTAAAGAAGCCAGTAGGTCAAAACTATTAAGTCATCTTTCCTTTCCATGAATCTTCTTGGGCTTTTATGCCAGCCACCGGCCATCTTGCCAAGCAGAGCTCCAATACTAAGCCAAGTGTTCTCAGATGCGTCATCACCAAGTTACTGTAGGGTATAACAAGAGCCCACTGGGAGCTTGACCTCCTGGAGTCTTTTCATTCTTGTGGACTTTAGTCAGAGTCTTCACAAGATCTTTAAAGCTTCAGGGCCCTTTGTAGCCTGGGCTGACACCTCAACAACCAATAGATGTATCCAACGTACTTATCTGCAGGCCAAGGCTGGGTCCCACTGCTAACCTTCACTTTCCCTAGGGCTGCCTGGGTGTAGACTCTGCTGGGGGATCTTGAGGGAGGAAAGAACGTTCTCTGTTGTTGAAAGGATCAAAGAAGATACTACAGTGAAGATCTAGATTACAACTAGAACATCATCGTTGAGATTTTCTCTGGTCTCAGATGGAAAGCAATCACTTGTGAGTTTTCCTACCATACAAAGCTGAGTGAGCTGCTATGAGGGCTGTTCGTAGAGTGAGAAAATGAACTCATGGGTGTGGACACCCAGTAGGCTTCTCAGTCTGGTGTGAGAGCTTGGATTGCCTAATCCCCTAAAGGATGTAAACTTGTGGAGAGGATCCTGGAAGAAGAGCGGCAACTGCCCATTCCTTTCAAATGTGATTCTATGACCCAGCTATCCCTATATTGCATAGTTCTCAGAAATGGTATGAGGGTGTTTTAAGGGAAATGGGCTGTCTCCTTTTCAGAAGCATGCACAAACAGTGAAACTCAATTGTATTTTAACTTATTGGGCTGAAAACAAGGAGGTTTAACAGCTAATCCAGACAAAAAGTGTCTTCTGCAAAATCAATGAACACATGTGGTTAAGTCCCTATGTGGTTTGTGAGGCCATATCAACTGTATGTTTGACTCAGTCTTTAGTGACCTAGCCTGCTTATGTGACCATCATGGCAGAGAAAGAGAATTAGATACAGCATCCCCTCTCTTGGTCTTTGGAGAGTCTGGGGTGTTCTCATCTCTGTGGTGTATAAAATGTGGCCATATCATAGCAGAAGTTGTTTCCAGGATAGGCAGAATTAGATTCTTTTTTAAGGGAGTAATGAACTAAGTTTTCAAAGTAAAAGGCATTTTGCATATTATTTTGTATACAGTGAAACTCTGTATAATGGTAGCTGTTGACTGCTAAGTTCACATTCCTTTGATGTGAATTACCTTTTTTTTTTTTTTTTTCTGATAGGGTCTCACTTTGTCGCCAGGCTGGAGTGCAGTGGCATGATCTTGGCTCACTGCACCCTCCACCTCCTGGGTTCAAGCGATTCTCCTGCCTCAGCTTCCTGAGTAGCTGGGACTACGTGGTAGGACCATGCCCAGCTGATTTTTGTATTTTTAGTAGAGACAGGGCTTCACCATGTTGGTCAGGGTGGTCTGGATCTCTTGACCTCAAGATACCCCCACCTCAGCCTCCCAAAGTGCTGGAATTACAGGAGTGAGCCACCGCGCCTGGCCTTATGGACTTTTTTTATATTACAATTTTTAAGGAGGGACTAGATCTTGTATTCCAATTTGGAGGTAAATGGAATGACTTCTTCCATAAATCCCAGAGAAATATTGTGCTGGGTTTTGTGATAGACCATTGGTGAGAATTCCAGAGTCTGTCAAGAATATTAAATAGTGAACTTTCCTGTGATTTCGAGCCTCCTGTCCCCACCACGGAACCTTAACTCTGCACAGTACTTGTGCATCTACTTTGAGATGGGTGGGATGACGGAAGACGTGTGGAAGCCACCTACACACTTTTACTGTATTCCTGAATAGTACAGATATTCCAGTATTTTAGAGATTGGAGAGGAGGGTATTCAGTAATAGATTCAGGGGTCTGCAGACTCATTTCAGAATCTGGGGAAACATATTTGAATAGTTTGGTTGGGGGATCCTTGGGGCCAGGGACTTTGTTTGCCACTGTGCCTGAACTTTCTGGCATACGTAGCACAATACATATTGATCAAATGAGTAAATAAATCAATGCAGCAGAAGTTTTCAATATTAAGCATTTAGTTCCATGTTTCCATATGTCTATCTTTGACCTACCGATTTCGACTTGGGACACTGCAGTCTCTTCAAGAAGCCAGGACCTTTCACTTTTTTTTTTTTCTCCTGATTTATTCTTCCTGTTACGTGTGTGTGTGTGTGTGCGCCATTTTTAGACCATTTTAAAGTATTTGTTTTTAATAGGTTTATTGAGATAAACTTACATACTACAAAGGGCACCCATTCAAAGTGTATAACGCGATGGTTTCTAGTGTATTCACCGAGCTGTGCAGCCATCTTCACAGTGTCATTGGTGCAGGAAACATGCAACACCACATGGAGCTTGTTGCCACAAAGATCCAGGCTTCAGTCCTTGTGTTCACCACTTACAAGCTTGTGATCTTTGGCAAGTTTCTTAAATTCTTGAGGCCTTCGTTTTTCCCAGGCGTAGGATGATTCGTCACTCCTGGGATTGTTGTGAGAATGAAATATGGTATTGTGTATTGGGCAGAGAGTGGCTACTCAGCAGACTGTGTTTCCCTCCACTCTGCGACCCCTGTATCCGTCAGCTGCTGGACCGTGCAGGATGGCTAGAGGGGATGTAGGTGGCTCTGATCTGTGATATTCCTGAAGCACCCTCCCTGCCTCAGAAGCAGAGAGAAAGAGTCCTAAAGGGACAGTGCAACTCACCCAACAATCTGCCCATCAGCCTCAGGGCACCGCCCACTCAGGGCAAGGCGTCACCCTGGATGTCCTATTTCCAACCAGTCAGCTGTCCCCACTTACTTATATTTCACAGTTTTATCTCGGTGGGTTTGACCTACCTCTCAGAAACCCTCACTCCCACCTCTGCCACACCCACTCAGATTTCAACAAGTCGTGGTCTCTTGTTTTCAGTGGTTTCTTTCCGCACTCTAACCCTTTTTGGAAGGTTCTCAACTCTGTACATTTTTCTTTGCAGTCATAAAATATTACGGTTAGAAAGAACCCTACAGATCCCATTAAACTCCTTTGTTAAGAGAGAACGAATGTGAGGTAACTTGGTCCCGTGGTCAGTTGGTAGCCACAGGTCAAGGCTAACCCTTGGGGCATTTCCAACGATCTGTGGAGTAAAGGAATGCTCTGGTCCATTCTCCTGCCCCACTGACCTAGGGACCAGATTGCTATCTGAAGGTCTGAGTTGATGCGTTGACTCCTCTTTTGATCCTCTTCGTCCCTAACACAAAGATAAACCTGTGGTTGTTAGTGTTCGCTCTTAAGGAATGGATCAGAAGCTTTGTCGTGTGCAGCATGCTCCGTAGTTATGATATTTACGTCGTCAACATTGTTTGGAGAAAGTGGAAATAGACTTCATCCTGATGAGAATCTGCACATTTGGTCTGAATCTCATAATTTATTTGGGTTTCCCGTTTCTTAGTGGAGAGCACTGACATTTTCCAGGCAGCTCTGGCTTCGGAGGGATCTAGACCCAGGGGATTTGGAGAGAATTTGTTCCCTGTAAGTTACCCCGTGGCTAAATGGATGGTATGATTAGTGAAGATTTTGTGTCAAGACGCTAAGCATGGTGGATGGAGAGAGTGGAGGGCAGAGAACCAGAAGACACCAGTGAAAGGAAGAGAAAAAAAAAAAATATATGGAGATGTCAGTAAGCCCCAGAATTTCTTTAATTAACATCTAGATCCATATATTTAAAAATCCAGGCCCTAATTTCTGGTGCAAGCCATTTAGAAGTAGCAATACCTTCTTTTAGAAGATATTATATAATGCAAGAGAACTTTCTGCCTCTTTCTGTCTTCTCTCACTCACCTCCCTCGTCCTCCTTCCACTTAACCTCCCCTTCTCCGTCGTGAACCCAGTGCTAAGTCCTTAGAGTGCACGGGGCTGTGTAAGTTACAAACTCAACCCCCCAGACAAGCAAAAAGTCAAACTAGGTGTTTTCCATCCAAATCACTGTTAAGGGTCCTAATTTAAAATGAATAAAGCCTTTCAGCAGGCTCCACGGTTCCCTAAATCAATTTGATTTTATGTAAACATTTATCTCTTTTGCACTTTTCCACCTACCACACCATTCATATAATAATGCCTTCATGAACATTAATGTTTTCACCAGATACATTTTGGAGCGGGGAGTGGGAGTAGTCTAACACACACAGAACGCATTACAAGGAGCCCAGTTGTGGCAAAACTTTCCAGAAATCAAGGGCTAAATGAGAAAAAGCACTCCATTTGGGTTTAGTAGGGGAAAAATGTAAATTGTAAATTGCGGCCGGGAGTGATTGAGGGCCAATGTGGGGTGCAGTGGGGGCTATTGTTCAGAAACACACACGAGTGGGAAAAGGCAATATTTGCGTGCATTGTGAGTGTCCGTGGCTGGCTCTGCTACGAGTGTACAAACGGAGGGGATCTTTACCCTTCAAGAAATAAAATGTTTGAATTCTGATCAATCTTTACTTAGATAAAAGCAGCTCTCCTTTCTAACGCACTCTGATGACCCGGGCAGAGATGCCACTGCCTTTCAGAAAGCAGCGCCAGGTTGTGAATTTGAGCACTGTGGTCGGATAGCCATGCACAACATTTTCTCTGCCTTATCCTTCCACAGATCTCTTCCATAAAGACCCCAACACCTCCGGGGCACAGGAAGCAAAGCCCAACCTCCCACCCACCCTATAAAAGATTGAAAGAGAGAAGTGAAAAGCAGATGTTATAAAATCATGAAAAAAATATTTAGCTGTTGCTTCCAAATTCACACTCAACCTTATTCATGGGATCATGTGGCCAAATATTTCTAGCAAACAGAGTAAAAGAGCCTCAAATACAGAAAATACTCTGAAGAGCCAATTCCCCTTCTCCCCTCCTTTGTCGTTTACTGTTTATCTCCTCATCAGCTTTTTAAAGTGATAAATACATTTAATTGGAGAGCTATCTAATTCTTTTGTGTGATTGTTAAACAAAAAATAAAAATCAAAACGTCGCAATGAGAACACTTCACCAACCATTGCTTTAGAATAGAATTTTTGGAAGCAGTGTTGATTTCTACTTATTTTTGTTTGTAAATCCTGAGGAAAATGTATATCTTTTCCTTTAAAGTTCTAATTCAAGGCATGGATGTGAGAGTTCTGAAGGGACTTTGGGACTGCGGTAAAATTTCGTTGTCATAGTAACAGAAAGGGAAATAGGCCTAGCTCACCTGGGATTTTAACACTGCAAAAGCTGGATTTTTTTTTTTTTTTTTTAAGGAAAAGGACTCTGCAAGTGAAATAAATGAAAAACTTACTGTATTTTGAAACAAATTTTCAAACATTAGGTGAATTGCTGGAAAGGCCACTTCTGCCACTTTTCTTGGTTAACGTAGTTGCCTGATGAAAGATGTCCAATTTTAAAATTGTACAGATAGGCCATTTAAGAGAGAATATTGGCTTCAAGAAATATGTCTGACAAATGCTAACCTCAGACCATGATTCTGTGCTTTCGTATTTCTCTGAATAATCTATACATGATCTGAGAGGGACATTCACACTTCTTATTAATCATAAAAACTCTGGCATATACCTGCACCGATGGACTTTCTCTTTGGAGGATAACATAGCATTTTCTGATTTTGTAAACACTGGTTGAACATATCAGGCCACCTTCATGTATGAGCATGAAGGTGTCTGGGGCCAGTGGAGAGCCACACAGACGAGACTCTCGCCCTGGGATTCTGGGGTCAGGTCCTGCCAATTTTAACCCTGGAGCAAGACTTTCTGTACAGCAGGCGTCACTGCTGCATTTGAAGCCTTTTAAAAAATTTTTTCCAAAATGAGTGCTGTAGAAACTCTGGGGGCCAGTGTACAAACCAAAGCCCACTTTGAGAGCCGCTTAACAATCCCCCACAGTGATGGGGAAGCGGGTGCTGGGCTTCAGATTGAAAACATCCAAATTTGCAAATTGCAGAGGGTCAGCAATGTTCCTTCACAGGCAGGGCAGGTTGAAATTCCCCAGATCTGAAATATAATCGCTTTCAAATCAAATCTAATGGAATGCAGCTATATTCTCCCTTAAAAAATGTTTACTGAAAAATGTAACACATTGCTTTCTCTTCACAGATTCTTTTTAAAATTTTTCCTCAAGTGCAATCAGAATTGTTTGAAAACAGCGGGAAACCCAAGGGACATGAGACGGTTTCAGGTAAGGGGCCTGCAGATCTTTCCTGTTAAATAAGTCATCCTGTTTTCTCTCTCCTTCTCGCTCTTTTTATTTTCTTTTTCTTTAAAAATTATTATTCACTGCTGCTGCTAACAATACAAAAGATAATGGTAAACGACGACCCTCAGCCACTAGCGCCGAGAGTTTCTTCATCTTGTAGTGTTTAAGCTTTCTGCCCCCATTGCCAAAGCCCTACGGGGAGAGGCACCAACCGGTGCTGGAGACTTGATTTTTCAGCCCTCGGGCTGCCCACTGCACACACAGCTGCCCACAGCAGGAACCGTGTTCTTGATATTCAGCCACCTTGGGATTTTTCAAAGCAGCTTCTCTGTATTTTCTGCAAGCAACAGCCCCTGTCTTCCCTTTTCCACCGATTAACTATTCAGTGGTCTCTCTCTGAGCCTTCTGGAAGGCAGCAGCCCAAGCAGCGTGGTCACTTTAAGATCTCAGCGTGACAACAAGACCCACGGGACGGTGACCCAGCTGCCTAGCAGTTAAATCTGCCACTGGTTTCATCACCCTTGCCACTGATGTACTGAAGAGACGAGCTAATAAAAACAGAATGAGGCAAAGTGTATCAGGCTGGAGACGAAAGCAAGAGCAGCTCCTCTCGGCCCCCTTCCTTGAGCCTTGAAGGACCCGCATTTAATTCACCAAATGGCTTTCCTGCCACACACATCCCGTGCTAGATATGTGGCACCTCCTCCTCCATAGAAAAATTAAAAACATGTTAAACAATAGTATGCAAGCTTGAGACTTCAAAAAATAAATCCTCGCAGCAATGAGAGAGATGGGGAACCTTAGCCTCATGTTTCGGGTGAGGCAAGTGAGGTTCCGGAAGGTTGAATGACTTGCCCCTAATCACAGTAAGTAGGTGGTAAAGCCCGGAGCCAGGAGCTGGGAGGGTTTGTTTGATCAAACTCTTTCCAGCACACTATGAGCATGTGACACATTGCAGCTGCTAGGTTTATGTTTTGCTGTTGTCTTCTTGAAATTCTGAATTTTT